>NC_053492.1:431557593-431857593 GCF_905171775.1 Rana temporaria
ACTCAAGATGTGGCCGCTTTCTAAAGAAAATGAACTGTAATGCCGCGTACACACGGTCAGAATTTCCGACAAGAAAAGTTCGATGTAAGCTTTTGGTCGGAAATTTCTGACCGTGTGTAGGCCCCATCAGACTTTTTCTGTCGGAATTTCCGACAGTAAAAATTTGAGAGCTGGTTCTCAAATTTTCTGACGAGAAAAGTTCTTGTCGGAAATTCCGATTGTCTGTATGTAATTCCGGTGGTGATCTGGGATTTTTAGCGGGACTTAACGGGATTTTGCGATGGACAAATCTGACCCTAAGTGACACTTTTTGGGGACCAGTGACACCAATACAGTAATCCGTGCTAAAAAAACAATGCACTGATCCCTGTATAAACTGGCAGGGAAGGGATTAACACTAGGGGGTGATCAAGGGGTTAAATGTGTTCCCTGGGAGGTGTTTCTAACTGTGTGGTGGGAGTGGATTCACTGGAGGAAAAGAGAGATCGTGATTCAGCTTAGCTGAAACACGATCTCTCACTTTTCCTCCCTGACAGATCAGCGGTGTGCTTTGTTTACATCAGCACACTGCTGCTTCGTCTCTCCCCAGTGAATGATCGTTGTTTCGCGGTGGCCATCACGGCCGCAAGACTCGCTGAAACCGCGTGCATGAAATCACATACAGGTATGTGATTTTGCGCACCGAGGTCGCCCCACCGCAGTAAATGTACATGGGGTGGTCCGGAAGGGGTTAAAGGAGACTAACAGTGCCTTGAAAAAGTATTCACAACCAAAACTATGTCTCCCACGCACCCCTTGGGACACAGCCCATCACAGATGGTGGTAAAGGGCCAATCACAGCGGCCCATTACCACGCGATCAGCTGTGTCAAAGCTGATCACAGTATAAATACTCTTGCTGGCAGTACTTTCCTTAAACGCTGTCACAGCAGGAGGAGAAGAGAGCCAGTAACTGGCAATCCTGACAGGGGACTTGTACACAGATAATCAGGACACTGATCATCAGTGCAGCCCATACGTGCCGCTTATCAGTGTCCATTAGTGTTGCCTATCAGTGCCCATCAGTGCCGCATATCAGGGCCACCTATCAGTGCCCAGAGGTGCCGCCTATAAGTGCTGCATATCAGTGTAGCCTCAGCAGTGCCGATCAGTGCAACTTATTAGTGCAGCCTCATCAGCACACATCAGTGAAGGAGAGAAAATACTTATTTGCAAAATTTTATAAGAAACGAAAAAAAGTTTTGTTTTTGTCTTTTTAATTTTCTATATTTTTTTCATTTGTTTTGCAAAAAATAAAAAAAACAGTGGTGATTAAATACCCCCAAAAGAAAGCGCTATCTGTCTCAAAAAATTATAAAAATGTCATATGAGTACAGTGCAGCATGACTGCGCAATTGTCATTCAAATTGCAACAGCGACTAAAGCTGAAACCTAGCCTGGGCAGGAAGGGGGTATAGATGCCCAGTAAGCAAGTGGTTAAATAAAAGCTTTGATCGCAGAGCTGGATCATCCATAAGGCAACCTAGACAGTGGGCCGGATTCAGATACCTGAGCGTATCTGTCCGGCCCGAGTAACATATCTCCGATACGTTACGCCGATCTAACTTTGGGCGGCGAGTTCTTTATTCAGAAAGAACTTGCGCCCTTAGTTACGGCGGCGTAATGTATGTGTTGCGGCATAAATGGGGATGTAGGGGGCGTGTTTTATTTAAATTTGTGTTGACCCCACGTTTTTTACGTTTTGTTTGAACGGCGCATGCGCTGTCCGTAAAATATCCCAGTGTGCATTGCTCTAAATGACGTCGCAAGGACGTCATTGGTTTCGACGTGAACGTAAATTACGTCCAGCCGTATTCGCGAACGACTTACGCAAACGGCGTAAAATTTCAAAACTCGGCGCGGGAATGACGGGCATACTTAACATTAGCTACTCCTCATATAGCAGGGGTAACTACAGGCATACCCCACTTTTAAGTACACAATGGGACCAGAGCATGTATGTAAAACGAAAATGTACTTAAAGTGAAACAATACCTTTTTTCACTTCTAGGGTGTAGTGGGGGGTCAGGGGCTGTAGTGGGGGTGTCCGAAGCTGTAGTTGAGATCTCAGGGGCTGTAGTGGGGGTGTCAGGGGCACACCGGAACAGGGCGGGCTATGCTCTCGGAGCTTCAGCTCCTTCTACTGCAGCTGCAAAATGTCTGTACAGTACTTGTCAGGCACTTACGGGTATGTCCTTACTCGCGAGTGTATGTAAAGTGAGTGTACTTAAAGCGGGGTATGCCTGTATATGCCGGAAAAAGCCGAACGCAAACGACGTAAAAAAAAGCGCCGGGCGGTCGTTCATTTCTGAATCGGCGTAAATCCTAATTTGCATATACCTCGCGTAAAAATACGGAAGCGCCACCTAGCAGCCAGCCTGAAATTGCAGCCTAAGATCTGACGGTGTAAGTCACTTACACCAGTCGGATCTTAGGGATATCTATGCATAACTGATTCTCTGAATCAGGCGCATAGATACGACCGGCCGAACTCAGGGGGCCAACTCAATATTGAACCCTACAGACTAAGACTGGGATGCCATTAAAGTTCATGTGCGTGTAAAGGCAGGTGTCCCAATACTTTTGACAATATAGGCCCGGATTCACAAAGCACTTACGCCGACGTATCTCCAGATACACCGCGTAAGTGTAAATATGCACCGTCGTATCTATGCGCCGTGCCCATAAACTGAGATACGCCTGAAAATAGGCTTCATCCGACCGACGTAACTTTCCTACGCCGTCGTATCGTGGGTGCATATTTACACTAGGCGCATTTGTCGCTCCCATTGATTTTCTATGCACATATGCAAATGAGGGAGATACGCCGGTTCACGAACGTACTTGCGCCCGGCGCATAATATACGTGGTTTGCGTAAGTCGTACGTCCGGCGCAAAGTTATTCAACATATAGGAGGCGCAACCCATGCAAAGGTATGGACCAGGGAACACAAGCCGTCGTTTTGACATCTTTTGTCGTTTACGTTGTACGTGAATATGACTAGGCGTAGGTTACGTTCACGTCGTAGGCAGTGATCCGTCGTATCTTAGGGAGTAGTTCCGACGTGATTCTGAGCATGCGCACAGGAATGCGCCCACGGGACGGCGCATGCGCCGTTCATTTTAAGCACTTCTATGACGCTTGGCTCATCATTTGCTTGGGGTCACGCCTCATTAGCATGGCTCACGCCCACTCCACCTACGCTGGCTTACGCCGAGGAAACCCAGCGTATCTTTAACAGCGAGTGGGAGCAAGTGCTTTGTGAATCTAGTGCTTGCCTCTGTGCACTGCGCCGGCGTATCGTAAAAGAGATACGCTACGGCGGCATAAATATGCGCCGATGTATGTGAATCCGGGCCATAGTGTATATAGAATATGTGCTCATTGGAAACACACCATAGTCTACTGGGAAAACTTGCTGGCAGCTATTTTATTTTTTCTGCTCTTTTTTTTTACAATAAATAATAGAAAAACTCTTTTGACCTTTTCTTAATTCTGCTTTAATGTAGCATAGCATCGTTTCAATGACCATTTGGCCAAATGATTGTATCTGATCTTATGAATTTCTACTTAGTGTTTTGAATTAACTTTTAAGAGTTTTTTGGAAAATGAGAAATAAAGTAATAGACTTTCCCTTTGTCAAAGATGTTTAAAATATTGGTCATCCTTAAAAAAAAAACCTGTAACTGAATTACAAAAAAAAAATGAAGGTAAAAGCACAGAACAGTATTTTATATTCTTTTTATTTATTCTTTTTTTTTTTTTTTTTCCATAAATGATTTAGATTGCCTGCAATGTGCCTCTGAACTTGCTAGAAAAACTGACTAATCAATCCCTTGACATAGCCCCCTCTCTCTTCTCGCATCATAGCCCTCTCCTCTTCTGGGAGTGTCCAATTTTTGTCTGTGCTGGCCCAGCTCCTCTTTCCCACCCTTCACCTTTCTACTTGGGATGATATTAGGTTTCTGGTTAAACCCAGGCCAGATCTACCATCGTTTTCCAGCTGCTCATCCACCTGAACTCCCAGCACCGCTGCAATGTAATCAATATTTGATCAAATATACAGTAAAACCTTGGATTGCAAGCATAATTCGTTCTGGAAACATGCTCGTAATCCAAAGCACTTGTATATCAAAGCAAATTTCTCCATAAGAAATAACGGAAACTCAGGTGATTCGTTCCATAACCAGTGATTCATAAGTCCTTTAGTTTAAAATCCATAGGAAAAGATCATAGCAATGTGATGGGTTGTGTAACCATAAAATGTCCATCCACAAATAGAAGCCTCCCCAAGGGGATTAGAAGCAAAATCCAGCAGGAGCTACAGAGTATAAAAGAGAAGAGAGGCGCCTCCAAGTGTAACAATATGTTGCTAAATGTTGTACCTTCATTAAATGTAACCATATTGCTACACTTAGAGGCACCTCCCTTCTCTTTTATACGCAGTTGTGACATGACACTACTTGTATCTCAAGACATCGCTTGTATATCAAGTCAAAATGTATTAAAACGTTTAGCTTGTCTCGCAAAACGCTCGCAAACCAAGTTACTCTCAAACCAAGGTTTTACTGTATATTTGTCATTTAGCTTCAAGGATGCGATGTGTACACATTAGTGGACGGTGGCTCAGTGGTGATTGATGATGAATTTACATCACTGGATGCTGTGAGTTATATTTACTACATCTAGGGACATTTGTGGCTTTTTTTTTTTTTATTGTACTGAAATTAAGGGAAATTGTAAAGAAATGTAAATCGATCATCAATAAAAGTATCCAGATGTGTAAATCATCATCGATCACGGTGACCTAATACCCTAGAATGTTTATCCACCACAATTCTATCATTCAATGATAGAGCCCCAGCGCTGTGCTAATTTAGACACAGCAGTGTCGGATCCTGGGTGACATCATGGACCAAATGTGGTCAAGACCATATACTGCATGTTCAGTGTTAAATCCAATATAACAAGCAATTGTGCTGCAAGTCTGAAAATTATTTGCTAAGCTATTGCTGGACTTGCCAGGCTAAACAAGTTTGTTGCTCAATCGACACAGGAGGAAATCCACATATATAAGCCAGGAGGTTTGTATAACAGCTGTCCCCCCCCCCCGCCGCTTCCTGACGACGTCATACGACGAAACGTACGTCGAGGCTAGTCCCGGTCACGTGTTTACCTTCGGCCATTTCCGGTATCCAGGCAGTGGAATGCACGCCAACACAGCACGAGCATGACGGCTGTTCTACAAACCTCCTGGCTTATATAGGCACCTCTTATAGTAAAAGGCCATTTGGCGTGTTTGTTTTTAGATATATTTTTTTACATTAAATGATATCGTGCTATGGCTGTGTCTTCTTTGTTTTCTCTCTGATTAACACGAGGCGGAGTGTCGCCCAGACATACCTTACTGATTCGTTCAGTGTCCTAACAAGCCAAGCTTTACCTGACCTGCCTTTTTAGCTAAAGGGGTCATGGTCAGTTGGTAAGTGGGCTACTTACCTTACCCACCGGGTGTGTGTCTTCTTTCTAAAAATCGTTCCCTTGGTGACGGTCTAAAGATTCTAACCACTTCATACCCTCTATGGACTTTCATTGCGCTATATTCATCCAGATTGTTGTTCTTAATTATGCACTTTTGTTCACTTTAGAGTTCCATATGCACTTTATTATTGCTGACTTTAAATTGTTTAGCACGTTGTTCACTTTTGTTTATGCTATCTAAGCCATAGTGTGCAATATTTGGTTTAGCGCCCTCTTATTTTCTATACAACCCACATGTCACAAAGTCACTTTATTGTACTTTGAGGGGAGCAGCTTATATATAATAGGTATTATTATTGTTATAATTTAACCATAGCGCGGCGTTCTTTCTTTTTCTCACTGATAAAAGTCATCAGATTGCTATATACTGCTAATGAGAAAATTAATTTAGCAGTTTATATATACTAAAGTAATTACATTTCCGTGTTCTGTGTACTGTGGAAGTCCAGATATAGTGAATGCAGGGTCCTGGCTGGTTTAGAAACACTTTAACATTGATAAACTTAAAAAAATGGAAACTATTAAATTATTATTTTTTCTTTTACCTGACACTTAAAAAAAAATAGATTTGACCCTAAGTACAAAGTTATCACACCCCTACTTCTTTGTATTGCTCAGCATTTTATTTTTATTGCTATCAATTTTTTATTACCAAAATGTGAGTATAGCCTCAGTTAAAATTAAGTAATAATTAGAAAAATGAGTACCATCATCCATGAGAATTGTAAAGAATTAGCCTAGGCAAGCATAGGGTGGCGGCTGCTAGTACCGCCTATACCCATAAATGGTCACCTAGAAAGGACATAGTGATTGGACTTTCTCTAAGCCATGATTAAGCACTGACCGCAGTGTGAAACGCGTAGGCTGCCATCTCCACTGTTTTGCTGTATTTTGTAGTTCATTTGCCATTTTTTAAAATAAAGACAACCCAAGGGTTTTTTGGAAGTGCGGCTGTCCATTTTTTTTGCCTTTTCAATTGGACTTTCTCGGTACTGATGACAAAACGCAAAAGGAAAAATTGAAATAAAATGATTTATTATACATAAAAACTATACAAAAACTAAAAAGAACACTTGAGCCATACCCCACATTTAGAACAGTAGTTGTTGATGACAGACATCCCGTCAATTATCTGTGAGGCCCCGTACGCACGACCGAGTTTCTCGGCAGAATTCAGCCAGAAACTCGGTCGGAGCTGGATTCTGCCGAGAAACTCGGTCGTGTGTACACTTTTCAGCGAGGAAGCCGACGGGCCGAAAAGAGAACATGTTCTCTTTTTCCTCGTTGTTCAATGAGGAAAGTCGGCCCGCCTCGGAGGCTTCCACACTGAACTCGCCGAGGAACTCGATGTGTTTGGCACGTCGAGTTCCTCGGACGTGTGTACGGGGCCTTACAGTGGAGGAAGACCGGGGACCTCAACAGGTTTCGCGGGAAGACCGCTTCTTCAGGAGGAATCTCTAAGTAAAATACAATACAATGAACGCGTTCTGCTTTAAAAAAAATAAGTTAACATTAATAAGCTTTAAAAAATGAAAAAACATTAAATTATAATTGTTATCTTTTACCTAATACTTAAAAAAAGATACTGTCCTTAAGTACAAAATAATCACACCCCTACTTCTTTGCATTGTTCAGTATTTTATTTTTATTAATATTTATTTATGATTGGAGTTTTGCTTTAAATAAATAAGTTAACATGAATAAGCTTTAAAAAAATAAAATAAAAAATGAAACCGTTATACTCTAATTTTTTCCTTTTACCTGACACTTAAAAAAAATATATACTGTCCCCAAGTACAAAATCCCCAGTGCCCTACTTCTTTGCATTGTTCAGCATTTTAAATGAATTTATTTTCTTTCAATTGCAAACTTCATATTCCAATGTAGGAAGTTGTGCTTGGAGCCTGAACAGCTCCGGACCGCACACTCGCCTCTTCCCCAGCTCAGCACTTTCCTGAAATACATCAAGCTGCCAGAAGTTTCAGACTTTATTAGTTTACCAAAAAAAAAAGGTGGAAGAATACCAATAAATAAATAGAAAAAGCTCATTTAGCAAATCTCACCGGCGTTACTTGCAAACGCGGCCGGCAGCGGGCCTCTTGTGCGCTCGAGATATGAAGTTACAGTGACTGATGCAATTTCCTTCATCTACCATTTAACATTGTACTCAGCAAACATTGCGGCCGATTAGTACATTTGTAATTTAAATGAAGACAATGCATCAGCTGCAAACAGGAAAATAATAAGGTTAACAAGATGATGAATTTGTCAGCAAGTTTTTTTTTTTGTGTCTGTGTTTTTCGTTTTCCGAAGGCATTCCCCAATAAACATTAACTCGCATTGTCCTAGAGATTCCAGAGGTGAAACGCACAATTTTTAATACCTCGGGCAGCCCTGCCGGCTGAATCTGCTTTCTGCAGTTGAGCTAATAAATGCTACTTAAGTCATGTTTCCTTCTCTCTTGGGGCCTGCTTGCTGATTTGCCCAGCAAAAGGAAGCATCCTGTTACTTCCTCTAAATAATTGATGGATCCCAGTCTGGGCAGCCCAAACAAAATTCTGAAAATAGTCTCACATGAGATGATCACTTTTTCCATGTTTTTTTTTTTTTTTTTGCGGTAGTGAATTTTAAATGTATGCAGTCTGAAAGTTGCCGCATATACAACTACAGTATATGCAATAATAGCGACTTGGACACAAAATAGGGATAGATGCTAGCAGTAATACCGCTTCTTACTGTTCCCATAATTTCTAGATGTGTCTTGCTTGCCGCTATGTCCCATTTATACCAACATGACTTCTTTTGTTCACCTTATGCCGCGTGCACACGATCGGTCCATCCGATGAGAGCGGTCTGATGGACCGTTTTCATCGGTTAATCGATGAAGCTGACTGATGGTCCGTCGCGCCTACACACCATCGGTTAAAAAAACGATCGTGTCAGAACGCGGTGACGTAAAACACGACGTGCTGAAAAAAACGAAGTTCAGTGCTTCCAAGCATGCGTCGACTTGATTCTGAGCATGCGTGGATTTTTAACCGATGGTTGTGCCTACTAACGATCGTTTTTTTTCTATCGGTTAGGTTAAATTTAAAATAAGATTGCTTTTTTTTAACCTATGGATAAATAACCGATGAGGCCCACACACGATCGGTTTGGTCAGTTTTCAAAACGGTCCATCAGACCGTTCTCATCGATTTGACCGATCGTGTGTACGCAGCATTAGAGTTCTATGCACTTTATTATTGCTGACTTTAAATTGTTTAGCACGTTGTTCACTTTTGTTTATGCTACCTAAGCCGGAATGCAAAAAGCAGGAATGCATTGACGGATTATTATTTTTTTTTTTAATTCAGGATTTTTGGATTTCTTTAATCCAGTGGATATGTGTTTTCTTCCTCTAGTTTAGTTTTGGCTTCATCTTGTGGTTAAGCTCCTGGAGGAGTTTTCTCACAGGCCAGCGGGAGCTCATTTACTGTATATACTCGACTATAAGCCAACCCGAATATAAGCCGAGGCACCTAATTTTTACCACAAATAACTGGGAAAACCTATTGACTCGTGTATAAGCCTAGGGTGGGAAATGCAGCAGCTACTGTAAGGGGAAGAGAGGGTCAACAATGCCCAACTGAGGGGAGCTGCGGTGGCTCAACGCGATTGGCACTGCGCTGACAAGCCATTCACCTCTGCAGCTAGGGGTTTCGGATCCCGGTCTCGGCTACATGTGAATTGAGTTTGGTGGTTTCAGCCCGGCTCCCGGTGGGTGTGCTATGCAAGGTAAGCCTGCGCTTAGTACGCCCACCCCCCTCCCACAAAAAAACACCACACTTACACGCACTCGAAATTGAGTTAACATGCACGCACTTTGACCACGCGGTCTCTAAAAAGAGAGGCGAAGGACTAACGGGGCTGGTTGAGCGGGCTAGATCCTCTCACTCCATTGTAGGGAGTCCCTCTGCCCTGCTTCAAAGCAGAGCAGGTAGGGCGGGCTGTGTGGGAGGACCCCCTCACACACCCGCCATTGCCACGCGGGGCATGGAGAAAGGTGGCAGATTGCCTCTGGGGGAGGCCTGCCTACTCCCAACTCCTGCAGTCCGGCTCCTCTCTCGAGTACACACACAAAAAATACACTTAAAAAAAAAAAAAACAATGCCCAACTGCAGCCTCACTGTGCCCATCTGCAGCCTCACTGTGCCCATCTGCAGCCTCACTGCCCATTTACAGCCTCACTTTGCCCATTTGGATTTTATGGGGTGGTCTCCAAATTGTGACAGGGTACATGCTATTGTACCAGTGACTGAATAACCTTGTAAATATGATATGGTGGGGAAAATAATTATTTGATCCCCTGCAGATTTTGTAAGTTTGCCCAATTACAAAGAAATGAAGGGTCTATAATTTTTTATCATAGGTGTATTTTAAATGATAGAGACAGAGGCCCAGATTCACGTAGAATCGCGTAATTCAAAGGGGCGTGTGCCATTAAAATTAGGCGCGCTCCCGCGCCGGACCTACTGTGCATGCTCCGTTTTGAAATTCCCGCCGTGCTTTGCGCGAAGTGACGTCATTTTCTCGAACGGTGACGTTCGTAGCGTACTTTCGTATTCCCGGACGTCTTACGCAAGGACAAAAAATGTTCAAATTTCGACGCGGGAACGACGGCCATACTTTATACAGCACATACGTGGGCTGTGTAAAGTTAGGGCAGCAAAAACGATGACTAACTTTGCGACGGGAAACTAGACTAGCAGCGATGTAGCGAACGCGAAAAACCATTGTGGATCGCCGTAACTACTAATTTGCATACCCGACGCTGGTTTACGACGCAAACTCCCCCCAGCGGCGGCCGAGGTATTGCATCCTAAGATCCGACAGTGTAATTCAATTACACCTGTCGGATCTTAGGGCTAACTATGCGTAACTGATTCTATGAATCAGTCGCATAGTTAGAAAGACCCTAAAACAGAGATACAACGGCATATAAGGAGATACGCCGTCGTATCTCTTTTGTGAATCTGGGCCCCGATATCAACCAAAAATACAGAAAAGAACACAAAAAACAAATGCTATAAATTAGGTTGCAGTTCAGTGAGTAAAATAAGTATTTGATCCCCAAGCAAAGCAGAGGTAAGATGTTTCTTGTAGCTGGTTACCAGGTTTTCACACATCTCAGTAGGGATTTTGGTCCCCTCTTCTTTACAGATTTTCTTTAAATCCTTTCGGGGCAGAGGTAGCAATAAGCAGGTGTTCTAATCCCTCTCCACCATACAAAACAAAAAAGTTTTACCTTTCGTTATACTTTAATCTCAAAGGGATATGCTTGATTGTGAGATGTTCTCCCTGTGTCTTCTAAATGGGAGACTGTTGATTTATCACCTGCTCCCATTCAGGTCTAAAATTTTTTAGCTATGTGGTTAGGAGCATCCAGTAATCCAGTGCTGGGAAATTTGATTATACTATTGAACAGGAACATCAGGTACAGCCAACGTGTTTCAGGGGATGAGCCTTCCACTTCTTCAAGGCATAAAGCTGAATTCCAGGAATTTGGAAAAAGTGAAGGCACATTTTGAGTAAAGTCCAAGGAGGTGCATGGCATCTCCTGAACTTATCTCTATTATTTATATCTGACAGGTTTATAATACTCCCAGAAAACATTTATCGCTGTAGTTCTAGGAACCCAATGCTGATCCTTCAGGTCCCAGCATCCTCAATAGTAAAGTTGTTGCAGCTGCTATGCCTACCACTTCCCTCCTCCTGCCCAATCACAGAAGCCTTTGTATTATGTGAACTCATCCTCTGAATGGGCAGCAGAGGAAAAGGGAAAGCATAGCTTCTCTGTTTCTGTACTGTATCCTCCAGCAGAGCCATAAACATGTCACATAAATAATAGAGATAAGTTCAGGTGATGTTGTGTACCTCCTTTGACTTAACTCATAGGGTGCCTTTACTTTTTACAAAGTGGCTGACTTCCTGGGATTCAGCTTTAAATATCGATCTAGGAATTGATCAAGGCAGGAGTTTACTGTATAGCCCAGATGAGTGAGAGCTGGAGCTCAGAGTTGGAAATACCACTGCTAAATGTTTCAACTCTTATGCCGCGTACACACGATCAGTCCATCCGATGAGAACGGACCGAAGGACTGTTTTCAGTCGGTTAACCGATGAAACTGACTGATGGTCTGTCGCGCCTACACACCATTGGTTAAAAAACCGATCGTGAAGTAAAACACAACGACATGCTGAAAAAAACGAAGTTCAATGCTTCCAAGCATGCGTCGACTTGATTCTGAGCATGCATGGATTTTTAACCGATGGTTGTGCCTACTAACGATCGTTTTCTTCCCATCGGTTAGGAATCCATCAGTTAAAATGAAAGCAAGTTGGCTTTTTTTTAACCGATGGTTAAATAACCTATGGGGCCCACACACGATCGGTTTGGACCGATGAAAACGGTCCATCAGACTGTTGTCCTCTGGTTAACCTATCGTGTGTACGAGGCCTTAGTTTGTACATATGTTAAATGGCAAGTGGCCAGACCACAAAATAATTACCGGTAATTCATGTATTTTTTTGTGAATAGACTTTAATGCAATATTATTATTTATTTGTTTGCGATATTTGCTGCAGGTAATTACAGAATTTGCGGCATTTGCTGCAAATATGGGCCCAGATTCAAGAAGCACTTGCGCCCGCGCAACCATAGTTGCGCGGCGCAAGTGCTTACTTGCTCCGGTGTAACGAGTGCTCCTGATTCAGGAACCTCGTTACACCGAATGCAGCCTAGGATGTGACAAACATAAGCCTCCTTATGCCTTCACATCCCAGGCTGCATTCTTGCGTTGGCCGCTAGGGGGCGCGGCCTTTGTGATCGGCGTGTAGTATGCAAATTGCATACTACCACCGATTCACAAAAGTTGCGCGGGCCCTGCGTACGCAAGGTACGGAGTTTCCGTACGGCGCCTTTAGCATAAGGTTGCTCCTGCTAATAGCAGGCGCAGCCAATGCTAAAGTATAGCTGCGCCTCTCGCTCGCGACGTTCAAATTTCACGTCGTTTACGTAAGTGAACCGTGAATGGCGCTGGACGCCATTCACGTTCACTTACAAGCAAATGACGTCCTTGCGACGTCATTTGCCGCAATGCACGTCGGGAAAGTTTCCCGACGGAGCATGCGCTGTTCGCTCGGCGCGGGAGCGCGCCTAATTTAAATGATTCCCGCCCCCGGCGGGATCATTTACATTAGGCAGCCTTGCGCCCGGCTGTTTAGCATATTGCCCGCGCAATTTACGGAGCAACTGCTCCGTGAATCGCGGGCAAAGCGCAATATTTGCGTGGGCGCAGAGAAAAAAATTTGCTCTTTGCCCACGCAAATATTACGCGATTCTACTTGAATCTGGGCCAGGGTATTTAAAGTGTTATTAAGCCCATCACCCTGCATTCACTATATCTGGTCTCCCACAGTACACAGAACATGGAAATGCAATTATTGTAGTAAATATAAACTGTAGTATATAGCAGTCTTGTGACTTTTATCAGTGTCTGGTTACATTTTGTAAGAAGAGTTTTCACTCTCCTCTGACTGTCCTATGAGGCTTCAGGACCCCTGACTCTCTGTATGGACAGTGCTGATTGGCCCTGCGATGATCACATGCACTCTCCCAAGAAAAGAAAAACCTCTTCAGTAATACACACCAAACTGAGTATGTGCAGAGTGAGTCCAAAGGCTCTGTCTTATCAGGAGATGAATTGACACTTTATATATCAAATGTAATATTTTATATAAAACACAAAGCAATGGTGAAATGACCCCACAGTGCTTAAACAAACTAATGGCCAGATCCTCATAGCGAGTACGCCGGCGTATCTACTGATATGGCAGCGTACTTTCAAATTATCCGCGTCGTATCTTTAGTTTGAATCCTCAAACCAAGATACGACGGCATCTGGGTTCGATCCGACAGGCGTACGGCTTCGTACGCCTTTGGATCGTAGATGCAATACTTCGGCGTCCGCTGGGTGGAGTTCGCGTCCTTTTCCGCGTCGGGTATGCAAATTAGCTTTTTCCGACGATCCACGAACGTACGCGCGGCCGTCGCATCCTCTTAAGTCGTCTCTAGTCGGCTTTTTCCGGCGTATAATTAAAGCTGCTATTTTGCGGCGTATAGATAGACTTGCCATGTTAAAGCGGGGGTTCACCCTAGAATAAAATTTTTTTTTTTTTTTTATTCTATCATAAAATTCGGCATCGTAGCGCGAGCTACAGTATGCCGGTCTTACATTTTTTATCCCCGTACTCACTGTTTAATCCTACCTAGACGATTCCGTCTGCCCACGGGGAATGGGCGTTCCAATCCAGACGGAAAGTGATTGACGGCCGGCTCTGGCGCGTCACGCTTCTCCGGAAATAGCCGAAATAGGCTTGGCTCTTCACGGCGCCTGCGCATAGCCTGTGCGCAGGCGCCGTGAAGAGCCGAGACCTACTCCGGCTGTCTTCGGGAGCGTGACGTGCCAGAGTCGGCCGTCAATCACCCTCCCTCTTGCTAGGAACGCCCATTCCCCGCGGCAGACGGAATCGTCTATGTACGATTAAACAGTGAGTACGGGGTTAAAAAATGTAAGACCGGCATACTGTAGCTCGCGCTACGATGCCGAATTTTATGCTGAAATGTTGTTCAGCAGGGTGAACCACCGCTTTAAGTATGGCCGTCTTTCCCGCGTCGAAATTTGAATTTTTTTTTTTTGCGTAAGTCGTCCGTGAATAGGGATGGACGTAAGTCACGTCTAAGTTCAAAAAATGACGTCGTTGCGACGTCATTTCGCGCAAAGCACGGCGGGAAATTTCTAAATGGAGCATGCGCAGTTCAATCAACGCGGGGACGCGCTTCATTTAAATGAATCACGCCCCCTAATCGCCGATTTGAATTCCACCGCCAGAAATACACTATGCCGCCGTAACTTTCGGCGCGCAATCTTTCAGGATTTGAACCAAAGCCGAAAAAGTTACGGCGGCGTAGCGTATCTCTGATACGCTGCGCGGATCCATTTCTATGTGGATCTGGCCCAATGTGTCATTCAGTTAGGATTTACATCTACTTTATTCTGACCCGACACTCCTGTGTATCATGCACAGCGCCAGGAAAGAGTTACTCTTCCCAAGCTAAGAGGAGAGATACTTTTTTCCCTTCCTTTTATAGTTTTGAAATTCAAATTGAATGCAATTTTCAGCTCATTTGAGCCAGAATATACAGTTGCCGAGCTTCAGTGGCTCTCAAATTCAAACTCACAGGAGAAAACAGATATCATCTGTCGCGCAGACTAAGGAGGAGGAGGAGAGTGAGCTGCTACTAGCAGGAGCTGTGGCTCTCCCGCAGACACTGCACACAGCCATTGCACACAGCCTGTCACTGATAAAACAATTACATAGTGAATGGCAACTTGGAACCGGCAGCATGAAGAGAAGACGGCAGACAGGAAGCTCAGCGCCGGACAGTTATGAATCCATCAGAGGACTACATTATTTTCTATACTTGAGATTAGTAAGAAATGATTTACTGTGGTGAGCAGGTGACACTCAATGGATTGAGTTATTTTATGTAATGAACATCCAAGTTCTTTCATAGTGAGCCATTAAACATAAATGCTTGGAATTATTTTATTAAATGTCTGTAAGTAGAGCTGCGCTGCCTGTGTTGCCCATAACTACCAATTAAATCCTCACTTTTGGTTTCTAAGCTGCCATGGAAGAATTAAGGAGAGAAATTGGTTACCATGGTTTAACCACTTGCCTACTGGGCACTTTTCCCCCCTTCCTGCCCAGGCCAATTTTCAGCGTTTATAATTTTTTTCACAGAAATGGAGCTTTCTTTTGTTGGTATTTATTCACCACTGGGTTTTTTTTTTGTTTATTCGTTAAATAAACGAATAAAGACTGAACATTTAAAAAAAAAAAACGTTCTCATAGTTTTGTTATAAATTTTTAGAAACAAGTAATTTTTTTCCTTCACTGATTTGCGCTGATGAATCTGCACTGATGGGCACTGATAGCCTACACTGGTGGGCACTGATGGGGAGGCACTCGTGGGCACTGATGAGGCTGCACTGATAGGCGGCACTGGGCGACACTGATAGGTGGCACTAATGGGCACTAATAGGTGGCAATGATGGGAACTCTTAGGCCTCGTACACACGCACGGACTGTCCGCTGAAACTGGTCCGCGGACCAGTTTCAGCAGACATGTTCGGTCGTCTGTACAGCCGAGCGGAAAGGATTCCAGCGTACATTTGCCCGCCGGGCCTTTTTCGAGCGGGCAAGTATTTCTAAACATGTTTAGAAACATGCCCGCTGGAATCCTGTCCGTCGGACATGTTCGGTCGTCTGTACAGACTCACCGTACATGTACGAGCGGCCGCCATCCCTCGCATGCGTCGAATGACTTAGACGCATGCGTGGAAGCATTGAACTGCCAGGGCCGCGCACATCGCCGCGTCATCGTCGTGGCGACTGCGCGGCCTCGTCGTCGCGTATCGAGTACGCGCGGATTTCTGTATGATGGTGTGTACAGCCATCATACAGAAATCTCCGGGCAGACATGTACGCTGAAAACGGTCCGGCGGACCGTTTTCATCGTACACGTTTGCCCGTCTGTACGAGGCCGTAGGCGGCACTGATAGGTGACACTGATGAGAAAGCACTGATTGGCAGCACTGATGGGCTCTGATTGGTAGCACTGGTGGGCATAGATTTGCAGTACTGGTGGGCACTGTTTGGACTGCACTGATAATCGGTGCCCTGATTATCAGTGTCATTGTCTCTTTTAGAGAAGCTGGTTATCGGTTCTCTTCTCCAATCCTCATGCTGTCAGCATGAGGAAAGGAGTGTTGATAACCATCTTCTATTTACATCCATGATCAGCTGTGTCCAATTGGACACAGCTGATCATGTGATAAAAAGCCGCTGATTGGCTCAATCTGTGATCAGCACAGCACAGAGCACGCCGCCTGCAACCTGCAGCGAGTGCGCAGCAAGCATGCTCGCTTTCAACCCCAGCTTGTGTATCAAAAAGACACACACAGCGGGGCTCAGCCCCGCCCCCCACTCCCTCCTCACTGGCTGTGATTGACAGCAGCGGGAGCCAAGGGCTCCCATTGCTGTATTAGAGCCAATGAGGATGCAGAGAGCTGGGCCAGCAGCTACTCCTGTGCACAATGCTGGATCATTATGGGACTATGTATTAAGGAGGGCTGGATACTAAAGGTTTCATACCTTCATGCATAGAATGCATGAAGGTAAAAAACCTTCAGCCCTTACATCTACTTTAAGATGAGAGCGTAAATCTTGGTTACACATGACAAAAGAACCCTACAAGATCTAAAAGAGACATTTAGACTGACTGGAGTATATATTGTTAATTATTTTTATTTTTTTGAATTTTAGATCATCTGCCTTGAATTGCAACTGCTCCAAGATCTTCCTTGCAAGTTTTGGTCTTTCAATTTCCTTGTCGTGCCTCATCTCTATTCGCTCTTCTCGTTTGGTAAGTGAAATTGTACCAATGTTACTTCATTTGGCCTTTAGCCATCAACAGTTCCTGGACAGGCCAATTGGTCTGTTTAGACAATAGTATGACATAGATGACAAAATATGTGTCCTTATTGGTTATTTTGCACATTACTCTTTACATCAGCTTCTTAGATATGCCTAATAATCACCATTACAAATAAAAGGACAGTTATGTTACTAGGTTTCACCTGCAGTGGTCTATAACTTCAAAAATTGTTGGGGCTTTTGTTCCATGATCCAAAATAATCTCTAATATATACCTAATATATACAATAGACATGCTATTCCTCTAGCTATCCTATCATGTTATACCTGTACAGGCTGTTCTAGGCTCTTTTCCCCATGTCAAAGCTCTATAGTAATCCTAAAATAGCAGCTGTGAAACTCAGTGTAACAATTGACTTTACCTTTAAAAGTATGATCTATAGTCTGTGGTCTGTGGTCTGTGTTCTGTCTAAATAGACACCATGGGGCAGATCCACAAAGATCTGCCCCGGCGCATTGTATCTGAGATACGCTACGCCGCCGTACCTTACCTGGCTTTGGTTCGAATCCATAAAGATTTTGCGCCGTAAGTTACGGCGGCGTAGTGTATCTCAAGCGGCGTAACGGCTTGGAATTAAAGTTGGGCGGGTAGGGGGCGTGTTTCATTTAAATGAAGCGCGTCCCCGGCGCCGAATGAACTGCGAATGCGCCGTCCCTAAATTTCCCGCCGTGCATTGCGTGAAATGATGTTGCAAGGACGTCATTGTTTTGACTTGGACGTAAATTACGTCCATCCCGCGATTCACGGACGACTTACGCAAACAAAAAAAAAATTCAAAATAAACACGGGAACGACGGCCATACTTAACATAGCAGGTTTAACTATACGCCACGAAATAGCAGCTTTAACTATACGCTGGAAAAAGCCGACTAGAGACGACGTAAAAGAATGCGACGGCCGCTCGTACGTTCGTGGATCGTCGGAAATAGCTAATTTGCATACTCGACGCGGAAAACGACGTGAACGCCACCCAGCGGACGCTGAAAAATTGCATCTTAGATCCGAAGGCGTACAAAGCTGTAACCCAGATGCCGTCGTATCTTGTTTTGAGGGTTCAAAACAAAGATACGACGCAGGAAATTTGAAAGTACGCCGGCGTATCAGTAGATACGCCGGCGTACTCGCTTTGTGGATCTGCCCCAATAACATCATCTCTCCTTTCGTGATTGGCTGGGATTTTTTTTCTAGAGGAAATCTAGAAGTCTTCCGTTCAGTACATTTGTTTAATGCTGTGCATCATCGTGAGTTCAGAGCAGTGAGGTTGAGGAGGCGCCCATAAAATTGTACCAGGCCCTCACCTTGGAAGCAACGCACAGCCTGATATTCATATCAGCATAAATTCTGAAGTATAGGAAGCCAACAAATCTTCAAAATTGTAGTACATTTAAAACATTGGGAGTCCTGAATGTCAGTGTATACTTATAGGCAGAGAAGAATCAGCCCTTGTGATCACTAATTCATGTCCATCTCCTCCTGGGCTTACTGGTAAGTGGGAAGAGCCAGAACAGTGATGGGGACCAAGGGACCTGGTTGCTAGTAGCACATCTGAGCACCCTGATATTCAAAACTCCTGGTTAATGCTACAAGAATGCCTGCAGCCCTCTAGATGTGCCCACTGTTCACTGTAAGTACCAGTGTCTTTGGTCTGTGCAGGTTTAGCACTCTTTGTCACCGACAACATGTTTGTTCAGCTGTTTTCTTATGAGTGTTTTCAATCAAGTTGTAGTAGTTGGTCCAGATTCAGAAAGATCAGCGGATCTTTCTGCTGGCGTAACGTATGTCATTTACGTTACGCCGCCGCAAGTTTTTCAGGCAAGTGCTTTATTCACAAAGCACTTGCCTGTAAAGTTGGCGGCGGCGTAGCGTAAATCACCCGGCGGAATTAAAATTCGGCGGGTAGGGGGCGTGTATCATTTAAATGAAGCGCGTCCCCGCGCCGAACGAACTGCGCATGCGCCGGCCGCGACTGAATCCCAGTGCGCATGCTCCAAATTACGTCGGCAAATCGTCATTGCTTTCGATGTGAACGTAAATAACGTCCAGCCATATTCGCGTACGACTTACGCAAACAACGTAAAAAATTCAAAACTCGGCGCCCATACTTAACATAGGATACGCCGCACATACCCCTCATATAGCAGGGGTAACTTTACGCCGGAAAAAGCCGAACGCAAACGACGTAAAAAAAAAGCGCCGGACGGTCGTTCGTTTCTGAATCGACGTAAATACTAATTTGCATATTCCTTGCGTAAACAAACGGAAGCGCCACCCAGCGGCCAGCGTGAAATTGCAGCCTAAGATACGACGGTGTAAGACACTTACACCTGTCGGATCTTAGGGAGATCTATGTGTAACTTGATTCTATGAATCAGGCGCATAGATACGACGGCCGGACTCAGAGATACGACGGCCGGACTCAGAGATACGACGTCGTATCTCGTATCTGAATCCGGCCCGTTGTCTCTTATTACTTTGCCTTGTTAGTTAATTTACAGCACAAGTTTTTAGGGCCTGGCATGCTTTAGCTTCTTGCAAAATCTAGAGAACTGCCATGGTTTTTTACAAACCCTTGAGTCGGATCAGTGCTGGAACAGATGCATTAATCACATTAAGAGGTATTTTCTATATGCTCCTTAAACGCCAATCTGTTTGCATAAGGCATAAATCCCCTTTGCTGTCAATGAGAGATTTTTACTTGTGACGTAGTATTTACAATGCCCCTAAATGCTCAGGAAATCTATTAATACTATTAGGTTTGCTAAAAGAGAACTCCAAACAAACCACAACATTTAACATCAGTTATGATGAATAGATATTTACGAAGTGTGTCTATTAAATAATGAGACTGATTAAATAACTCACCTTTATTTATATCACAAATGTAATGCTTGTCCCCTTCAATACATTCCCCATTTGCACTAATACATTGCTGCAGTCTTGTTTTCCACTGGTCGAAGGAATGGAGAAAATCAAATTCTGTCAGCTGTTTCAACACATCCGCCGTTTTCTTCTTTACAGCATCAATTGACTCAAAGCGTGTCCCTTTAAGCACTGATTTAACTTTTAGGAAATTAATTTTCACGTACCTCGCTGAATTTTTTGTGCCACTCAAACACACGCGCACGAGACAGGTCGTCATTCCCATAAGCTTTAGTAAGAATTTGAAAACATTCTGTTGGTGTTTTATGGAATTTTACCAAAAATTTCAAATTGACACATTTAACTTTTAAACTTTTTTTTTTGGCACGCTACAGAAAACACAACCAAACTAAATGGCAACTCATAATCAACTAAACATCATAGGCCTAGTACACACGAGAGGATTTATCCGCGGAAACGGTCCGGGGGACCGTTTCCGCGGAAAAATCCTCTGGCGGATTTTGATCTCATGGTTGTACTAACCAGGAGATCAAAATCCCTGCGGAATTCCGTCCGCGGTGACGTGTCGCGCCGTCGCCGCGATGATGACGCGACGACGTGCGCGACGCTGTCATATAAGGAATTCCACGCATGCGTCGAATCATTACGACGCATGCGGGGGATGGATTCGGACAGATTGATCCGGTGAGTCTGTACAGACCAGCGGATCAATCCGTTGGACTGGATTCCAGCGGATCGATTTCTTAGCATGTCAAGAAATTTTGATCCGCTGGAAATCCATCCCCGGGGACAAAAATCCGCGGAAACAGATCCGCTGGATCGTACACACCAGGGGATCTATCCGCTGGAGCCGGTCCGCGGATCAATTCCAGCGGATCGATCCTCTCGTGTGTACGGGGCCATAGAGTGTTGCTGCTTGTCATGCAGGTTCAAACATGGTCAGGTTCACCATGCATGCAGTTATAACAGTCTCGTTATTTAAAAGACACGCCTTGTTTAAGTTCCATACAATTTTGGACTTTAACCACTTGCCGCCCGCCAGTGACAGATTGACGGCGGCAAAGTGGTTGTAGAATCCTGACCGGACGTCATATGACGTCCTCAGGATTCTGAGCCGCTGCGCGCCCCCGGGGGCGCGCATCGCGGCGATCGTTGTTGCGGGGTGTCAGTCTGACACCCCGCAACACCGATCTCGGTAAAGAGTCTCTCACGGAGACTCTTTACCACGTGATCAGCCGTGTCGAATCACGGCTGATCACGATGTAAACAGGAAGAGCCGTTGACGGCTCTTCCTCACTCGCGTCTGACAGACGCAAGTAGAGGAGAGCCGAACGGCTGCTCTCCTGACAGGGGGGGTTCGCGCTGATTGTTTATCAGCGCAGCCCCCCCATCGGATCGCCACATGGACCACCAGGGAAGCCCACCCTGGACCACCAGGGAAGGGCAGATATAAAAAAAAGGCTAAAAAATAAATAAAAAAGGCTGTAAAAAAAAAAGCATAAAAAAAAAGATGCCAATCAGTGCCCACAAATGGGCACTGGCAACATAGGTTAATCAGTGCCACCCCAGTGTCCATCAGTGCCACCCTACAGTGTCCATCAGTGCCACCCCACAGTGCCCATCCATGCCCAGTGCCCACCTATCAGTGCCCACCTGTGCCACCAATAAGTAGCCATCAGTGCCACCCATAAGTGCCGCCCATGAGTGCCCATCTGTGCCGCCTATGTGTGCCCATCAGTGCCGCCTATGTGTGCCCATCAGTGCCGCCTATGTGTGCCCATCAGTGCCGCCTATGTGTGCCCATCAGTGCCGCCTATGTGTGCCCATCAGTGCCGCATACAAGCGCCGCCAATCAGTGCCACCACATCTGTGCCCGTCAGTACTACCTCATTGATGTCCATCAGTGCCATCTCATCGGTGCCCATCAGTGCCGCCATATCAGTGCCCGTAATTGAAAGAGAAAACTTACTTATTTACAAAAAAAATAACAGAAAAAAATAAAAACATATTTTTTTTCAAAATTTTCAGTCTTTTTTTAGTTGTTGCGCAAAAAAAAAAAATCGCAGAGGTGATCAAATACCACCAAAAGAAAGCTGTATTTGTGGGGAAAAAAGGACGCCGATTTTGTTTGGGTACAGTGTAGCATGACCGCGCAATTGCCATTCAAAGTGCGACAGTGCTGAAAGCTGAAAATTGGCTTGGGCGGGAAGGTGTATACGTGCCCTGTATGGAAGTGGTTAAGGAATCTGAAAACAATCTGGGAACGGTGGATAGTACATTAGGTTGGTGAAATCCAATGGAATAATTTTTGATACACACGGACACTTGTTTCGTGAACTCTTTATTTATCACCAGTTGATACACAGTGTTTGTTATATATATATTTTTTTATAAGAGTTTTCTTTGTTTATGAGACACACACAGTGAGGGAACACATTTAATCCCTAGATTGCCCCTATTGTTAGCCCCTTCCCTGCCAGTAACATTTATACAGTAATCAGTGGCTATTTATAGCACTGATTACTGTATAAATGTCAATGGTTTAAAAAAAGTGGCAAAAGTGCCCGATCTGTCCGCCGCAATGTCACAGTCCCGATAAAAATCACAGATTGCCGTCATTACTAGTAAAACAATTATAATAATAAAAATGGCATAAATCAATAACCTATTTTGTAGATGCTATAACTTTTGCGCAAACCAATCACTATACGCTTATTGCATTTTATTTTTTACCAAAATATGTAGAAGAATACATATTGGCCTAAACTGAGGAAATTAAAAAAAAAAATGTAATAGAAATTGGGACATTTATTATAGCAAAAATTGTCGCTATTTGTTTATAGTGCAAAAAATAAAAACCCCAGAGGTGATCAAATACCACCAAAAGAAAGCTCTATTTATTGGAAAAAGGGGACATCAATTTTGTTTGGGTACAACGTCGCACAACCGCACAATTATCAGTTAAAGCGACGTAGTGCCGTATAGCAAAAAATGGCCTGGTCATGAAGGGGGTAAATTCTTCCGGGCTGAAGTGGTTAAAATAGAACTATGGGCCTAATCCACAAAAGGGATACGCCGGCGTATCTACTGATACGCCGTCGTATCCCTGTTTCTATCTTTGGAACTGATCCACATAATCAGTTTCTCATAGATAGGCAGAAGATCCGACATGTGTAAGGGACTTACACTGTCGGATCTTAGGATGCAATACCGCAGCCGCCGCTGGGGGCATTTCTCGTCGAAATGCCGCTTCGGGTATGCAAATTAGCACTTACGGAGATCCACGAAGTGGGTGACTGGGGACAAAGAGAAGGCAAATTTATTAAATGTTTTCTTCAGCTCTGTGTATACAATGGAGCATGGGGGAGCTCATGTCCAAAATGGGGGTGGGAGTGACACAGCCCCAAATCCACAATGGCTCAAAAGTGATATGGTCCAGAAATATTTAGACAGAATAAAGGTGGATAAAGCACCTGGACCTGATGGCATCCATCCACGGATCCTAGGTGAGTTGAGCTCTGTCATTTCAAAGCCACTGTATCTAATATTTAGGGACTCATTAAAGACAGGAATAGTACCACTGGATTGGCGCAGGGCCAATGTGGTGCCCATATTTAAAAAGGGAACAAAGTCTTTACCAAGTAACTATAGACCTGTTAGTTTAACTTCTATAGTTGGGAAGATACTGGAACGTTTAATAAAAGACCACATGGATGAGTTCTTGCTGGAAAAAAACTATTTAAGCAGCAGACAACATGGATTCATGAAAGACAGAAGTTGTCAGACAAACCTGATTTCCTTTTATGAAGAGGTAAGTAAAACCCTGGACAGAGGGGTGGCTGTGGACGTGATATACTTGGATTTTGCGAAAGCGTTCGATACAGTTCCGCACACACGGCTCATGTGTAAGGTAAGGTCTACAGGATTGGATATATCAGTTTGTAAATGGATAGAAAACTGGCTGAAAGCCAGAATTCAGAGAGTCGTGGTTAATGATTCTTACTCTGAATGATCCAATGTTATCAGTGGTGTACCCCAAGGTTCAGTGCTGGGACCCTTACTTTTCAATATATTTATAAATGATATTGGGTCTGAGATCAAAAGTAACATTTCTGTCTTTGCAGATGACACCAAGCTATGCAGTGGAATAACGTCCTTACAGGATGTCTCCAATTTACAAGCCGACCTCAATGCTCTGTCTGATTGGGCGACTAAGTGGCAGATGAGGTTTAATGTAGATAAATGTAAAGTTATGCACTTGGGGGCTAAGAATATGCATGCATCATACATACTAGGGGGAGTACAACTGGGGGGGTCTGTAGTGGAGAAAGATCTGGGGGTTTTAGTTGATCATAAGCTCAATAATGGCATGCAATGCCAAGCTGCGGTTTCCAAAGCGAGCAAAGTCCTTTCTTGTATTAAGAGAGGTATGGACTCCAGAGACAGAGATATAATTTTGCCCCTGTACAAATCATTAGTAAGACCTCATCTGGAATATGCAGTTCAGTTTTGGGCACCAGTTCTCAAAAAGGATATAGGAGAACTGGAGAAAGTGCAGAGAAGAGCAACCAAACTGATAAGAGGCATGGAGGAGCTCAGCTATGAGGAAAGATTAGAGGAACTAGATTTATTCACTCTTGAGAAGAGGAGAATAAGGGGGGATATGATCAACATGTACAAATATATAAGAGGTCCATACAGTGAACTTGGTGTTGAGTTATTCACTTTACGGTCATCACTGAGGACAAGGGGGCACTCTTTACGTCTAGAGGAAAAGAGATTTCACCTCCAAATACGGAAAGGTTTTTTCACAGTAAGAGCTGTGAAAATGTGGAACAGACTCCCTCCAGAGGTGGTTCTGGCCAGATCAGTAGATTGCTTTAAGAAAGGTCTGGATTCTTTCCTAAATGTACAGAATATAACTGAGTACTAAGATTTGTAGGTAAAGTTGATCCAGGGTAAATCCGATTGCCTCTCGGGGGATCAGGAAGGAATTTTTTCCCCTGCTGTAGCAAATTGGATCATGCTCTGCTGGGGTTTTTTGCCTTCCTCTGGATCAACTGTGGGTATGAAGTTGGGTGTATAGGATTTTACTGTGTTTTTTTATTTTGTTTTTTGTGGTTGAACTGGATGGACTTGTGTCTTTTTTCAACCTGACTAACTATGTAACTATGTAACTATGTAACTATGTAACGAAGCTTTTACGCTTCCTTTTTTCTCCGTAAGTATTAGTTTGCCGTCGCAAAATTAGGGCTGCTTTTACAAGGCCTAAACTGTTTACACCTTGTAAAAGTAGACCCTTCTATCCCGCGCCGCTGTAATTTTTTTTTTCTTTTTTTTTTTCCCGCCGCAACTCGTTTTTTTTTTTTTACGCCTGTCGCGATTCTCAAAACCCGGCGCAACGTAAAACCGCGCAAAGCACATCGGGAAAATGACGTCGGGAGCATGCGCAGTACGTCCGGCGCGGGAGCGCGCCTAATTTAAATGGGAACCCGCCCCATTAAATTAGGAACGCCTTGCGCCGGACGGATTTACACCGCTCAAAATTTCTAGGTAAGTGCTTTGTGGATCGGGCACTTAGACCCCATTCACATCTAGGCGTTTTTACGCCTATGGCGCTACGCCGCTGCCGCCAGAGGGCTGAAAACAGATGTCCCTCTATGGAGATGGTTCACATCTCCACGCCGAACGCCGGACGCCTGTCGCCTGCGGCGTGAAAAAAGGTCCCGGACCTTTTTTTCAGGCGTCTTCGAGCGTTCGGCTAGGAGATGGCAATCATCTCCATAGAGGGGGTCATCTTGGGGCACATCTAGGCGGACAATACCGGCGTTTTGTCGCCGCAAATCGCGGTACAAAACGCCGCTATTTTTACCGCGATTTGCGGCGACAAAACGCCGCGATTTCGTCCGTCTAGATGTGAATGCAGCCTTAGGTAGAGATTTTGCGGCGGTGTAACTTAAATGGGAAAAAATACATTGCGCCGGGTTTTTGTGGATTAGGCCCTTTATTCAGACATTTCTGGTTTGCAAATATAAACTTGTCCATGATGAGGTGTACTTGGCTGGTCTGCTATTTTACAAGGATTAGACTTTGCCATCCTATTTATTTTTGCATCTGATGGAGAGATTGATATTACTAATAAACAGAGTAG
The DNA here is from genome assembly GCF_905171775.1 of Rana temporaria. Taxonomy (NCBI): domain Eukaryota; kingdom Metazoa; phylum Chordata; class Amphibia; order Anura; family Ranidae; genus Rana; species Rana temporaria. The sequence goes on from NC_053492.1 coordinate 431,583,810, forward strand.
CATTTATTTGTGCGTGTTTGAAACTCCTGGAATCGCCATGGCAACAATAATTTTAATTATGGAGAGCTGAGATGATAACATGTATATCAGATGTGACTGACTTTTCCCTGTAGACCGAGCTCTGATTAGACATTTGAGGGAAGCTTTGTATGCGGATTCCCCTTGCAGGCTGGATTTTATTATCTGCTTTAGCAGACAGCTGTTTTGCTCCTGCTATGAACCCACACTAATGTAATGAATAGAATTGGCTTAAAGGCCAATGGACATTGCTTTATAAGAAAGATAAACACCAACACAGAGGTGTAACTAGGTATTGTTGGCATTCTGGGTGCAGACTTTGCAACAGTAGAATATGTGATCATTAGGTTACACCCAATTTTACAATGGTGGAGGTGTTACTCGGGGAACACGGTGACGGGAGGGACAGATTGCTGCTGAGGATCCTAGGAAGCAAAGCTACACTGGTATAAAGGAAAGTAAATGAAACGTAATTGACCAAATTGATTAAATCAGTTATGAATTTAATACTGCAAGAAGAAATATCTGAGTGAGCCTTCATCATTTTGTCTTGTAATGGTCTCTCATTAAAAAAGTATATGTTGCAGCACTTTATTATATTTTTGACTGCACTTAGAGTTTTCATAAACCCTGTGTAAAATCCCACAGATACCTGTTGATCCTGCCAGTGAAGTACGTCTACTTTCTGTGTGGCAACAATGCTGCACTGCTCCCGAATTCAGAGCAGAGTTGTCAATCTCATATAGGCTGTGCCCACTTGTACAACAGTGGAATGCAAAACAAATCATTGCAAGGGGCATGTCTATCTACATTGTCATTGCTCATTCATGAACATGTAGATTGTCAGTAAGTCTATGGCCACACCTAGTCCTGTCAACTGCTTCCTGAATTGACATCACTAAATTCCCTGCTGAAGCAGTCTGGTTGTGAGCTGCAGTGTCTGGGAGGAGCGTGAGAGATAAATGGAGGAGGATTGGTCTCAGTAAGGAAAGTAAAGGAATTTTTTTTTTATTTATTTATGAAGCCTGTGTATCACATACAGTATTAACTGAGTGCATTACTAAATTAGAATGTCATACAGGAGCCTCTAGTTGTACTTTAAATCTAACACTGAGCAGAATAATGAAATGATCGGTCTGATGGCATTCCCTCAATGTCCAGTCAGAAGGCAGGGGTCGGTGACCAAGCTGGTTGCTTTAATTGATGTAAAGAAATGTAAGGTTACTGACCTGCTCATGCTGCCTGAATCAAAAGACTGACGAATAACTTGGCAACAAGTATATACTGTATTTATTGGCGTATAACACTCACCTTTTTACCCTGAAAATAGAGGGTAAACTGTGCCTGCATGTTATACACAGGGGGCTGTGGAAAGTTTTTCTGAAACATCCTTCTTAAAGTTAGGGTGCTTCTGTAAGAAACCCGGAAGTAACAGCAATAGCAATGCCCCCCGCGCCCATAGTGGATCCAGGGACGCACGGGAAGCTAATCGGCGCTTTGCAATGCGCCGCAAGGAGGGATAAAAGCCCGCAAATGAAGCGCCACGTCTGCAATCTTGTGATTGCATTGACTTGGCGCTTCCTAGGGCACTGGTGTCCAGCGCCTAATTTGATTTTGTTAAAAGACATTTTTTTATTTATTTTTTCCTTAAAGGGGCCATTTAAAAAAAAATATGGACGGGCCACCACTGTGTGGTAGTAATACTTCAAACACAAGTGTAATTCATCCTTGCTATTTTATATATATATATATATATATATATATATATATATATATATATATATATATATATATATATACACAGTGCCTTGAAAAAGTATTCATACCCCTTGAAATTTTCCACATTTTGTCATGTTACAACCAAAAATGTAATAGACCAACACAAAGTGGCACATAATTGTGAAGTGGAAGAAAAATGATAAATGGTTTTAATTTTTTTTTACAAATGAATATGTAAAAGTGTGGCGTGCATTTGTGGCGTGCATTTGTATTCAGCCCCCCCAGCGTTAATACTTTGTAGAACCGCCTTTTCGCTGCAAATACAGCTGAAATTATTTTTGGGAATCCTAGATAAAAAATAAAAAGTTTTTAGTACTCCCAGCTCCCCGTGTACCTGTACTATACTACCTTCCTGAAGTCCATAAGGACGCTGTACACCCCTTGGGTCATCCGATCGTCAGCGGAATTGATTCCATCACATCCCAAGTAGGACGTTATATCGATTTCCACTTACAGCCCTTGGTAAAGTCCATTCCCTCTTATCTTAAGGACACCAGGGATACTATCAGTCTTCTGAAACAAGTAGATTGCTGTGATGACTATTTGTTAGTCACAGCAGATGTGGCAGCCCTGTACACATGTATACAACATGATGCGATCCCAGTAGTCCAATGTGGGTATATTATGTAAGTTCTTAAATACACCACTAAACACAATTATTTCTGGTTTAACAACCAGTTTTACTTGCAACAAAAGGGAGTGGCTATGGGGGCTAAATTTGCCCCCAGTTTAGCTAACCTTTTTATAGCCCAATGGGAGGAGGATGTCATCTATGCCCTTAATAGACATGTGTTGGTTCTTTGGGCCAGGTACATAGATGACATCCTCCTCCTGTGGAGGGGTGATGAAGACTCTTTGCGATTTTGAATGACAATGAGAGAGGCATTGTACTGAGTTACGAGGCCAGTTTCACATCTATACATTTTTTAGATTTGGAAATATCCATTGCAGACCATCAACTGATCACCAGTATGTTTTTTAAACCCACCAAATGGAATGGATACATTCTGATCGACATTTGTCATCACGATTCATTGTTGAAATCTGTCCCACGTAGCCAACTACTGTGCATTAGGCGAAAATGTACGAACTTAATTGATTTTCACCATCAGGCTTTAACCCTTAAATCTAGGTTTGTGGAGAAAGGCTACCATCCTTTGAGGATAGATGAGGAAATTAAAGAGAAAGTAAACCCTGATGGGTTTTATTTCCTCTTTGTTCCCTGCCAAGTAAAAGCATAATGGGCTAGTATGTATTGCATACTAGCCCATTATGTGCCACTTACCTGCAGAAGAAGCCCGCAATGTCGGCGCTGTCCCTGCTGTCTAATCACGTCCATCTTCAACCCATCCTCCTTCCAGGGCCGTAGAATTTGGCTCTGCTATTTGCCGAAGTCACGTGACGGGGAGCCGATGGTCACGGCCCAAGCACTATAGAAACGGTATGGATCGTGCCCTTTCTTCAGTGCGTATGCGCCGATTATGTCGCTGCCGGCTTATATGGCGAATATCTCCTAAACCATAGAGGTCTAGGAGATATTTACAGTACCTATAGATAAGCCTTATTATAGGCTTACCTGTAGGGAAAAGTGGCTGTACAGGGTGTACAACCACTTTAATAAAGTGTCTTTGCTAGATAGGAGTACATTGTTAACGGAACAACCCAAACGAATACAGGATACAAAATTTAAGTGGTCTTTTGTAACTGGATTTTTGGTACAACACAAACAAATTAAAGATATTTTTTTAACCGCCATTGGAAAGTGCTTAAAAACAATCGAGTACTTGGTCCTGTACTTATGTATTGTGCAGGAGTTGTATATAGGCGAGCACAGCCTTTGAGCGGACAGATTGCTCCAAATGTTATCGACCCTCCGATAAGAGCTTAATTTTTACACAATTTAAAAGTGTATTACCCCTGCCGTAAATGCAATGTTTGTATATACAATACATGTGACAGAAGGAAATCTGAGTCTGTTGTGTCCACTACCACCTCCATAACATACGAGATGAAACACTTTACCACCTGTGCTTCTCGATACATTGTGTATTTAATAACCTGCCCTTGTAAAAAACAATATATTGGTCGAACCATCAGAACCTTTTATGGTGAGGGTAAACGAACATATTGCAAGCATTAAAAAAGGTTGCACCAATAATTTTGTACCCAGACACTATCTTCACCATCATAATAAGAATCCATTGGATACCACAATCCATATTATCGATACGTTTGTTCCTCATTGGAGAAGTGAGCCTTCCATATGGGAAGCATTCTGGATTTACCAGCTTAAATCATATTCGCCTTTTGATAATCAATATTGATTGGGACATCACTGTTTTTATAAATAAGGCTTTGATAGTCTTTTTTACCAAATGTTGAATTTATGTGCCTTTATGAATATTACATTCTTTCTATTACATCTATGTATGTTACCATAATGATTTGATGTACATTGTACAATAATACAATTGTGACCCCTTGTTGTGGTATAGGGTCACCAACTAGGTTTTCAGTATTATACACTAATATGTTGTCTGTGTTTTATCGATTTGTAGAGTTAGTTATGTCCATGTCATCTACATTGTATATTACAGTGTGATTTATCATTTATTTGTATTTGTATGATCTGTCACCCAATCTGTCTCTGTGTTTTGACACATATAAGCGTGGTTTGGATGCAGTGTAGTATGACATATGAGGCATTGTTTCTCTGCTCCTAGCTGTACGTCCTTTGACAGATTGGGTGCCATGTGATCACAGTCACAATGAGGCTTGGATGTTTGTTCCCAGCCACAACGAGGCTTAGATGATCACAGCCACAATGAGGCTTGGATGTTCATTCCTAGTGTGTGATGAAGATGTGCATCAGGTGATCCATTCATCACATGATTCCCACTCCGCTTGTTCCTGATTGGTTGGCAGTGCCGTGGTGGGAGATACACACTAGACACCGTGATGATGCAACTTCATTGTTATGCTCTTGAGATTGGTGGGCCAGAACAAGGCGATACACGCACATCTGACCTAATGATGATGGCATTTTGACATTGCCTCCTTGCCATTGGCGTGTCAAAGTGAGGTGATGCACACATGCCGTCCCTCACGGTGTTATAACATCAAGCTTCCACTTATTGTTTAATTATTTTTGCATTATATATAGCGCAGTGTGGGTGAGCAGACCTATACCTGTCGTAGAAATTCTGGCTGTTTGCAGAGCAGACAGACAGATATCTTTTCTGTAATTCATCTTAATGAAATAATCCATATTTAAACTAAATAAATTTACTTACCATTCATTCTCTGCCATTCATTCAAGTTAAGAGACCTCAGCAATTGTTCTCATTCCATCTAGCTCCCAGTCATCACTGACTTCCAGCAGCTTGTTTCTTTATTATATAGGGTCAACATCAGTAACAAAAGGTGTGGCTTCACAAAACAGCCAATCAGACATGTTGTATACTTTCAAAAGAACCAATCACAGACATGTGATTCAAACAATGTTTAGTAGTGATGTATACAAACGGCTGGGGGCAGTCACCATGCTATGTGAGAGACAAAGGAATCAGGAAGCATGGCTACTGCACAGAGCCGTGTGCAGACTGCCATTGTTGCAAACCATACTTAAATCATGGATCAGATAACCATCATTTTCATATAGTTATGCTACAGTTTCCATGTACGCAGATCTGTCCACTCGGAGTCATTTAATGCAGTCGACAAGAAGTGGCCAGTCGCTTGCTGAGGCATAAATGGGCATCCCTAAAAGGAGCGTGCAAATCTGCTGTGTCCATGAAAAGGTGTTTGCACCAATGGCCTTCCACCAACGTCTGTATGCGTGAATTCGCTCACCTGAGCGCATTACAACAAAACCGACACTGGGGGGACATCTGACAACATACATTTGGCACTCTGTCTAACGCATAGATGTATCTATGGGAATGCTCCCCATTATCTATGCGAAAAAATAAAAGCTCATAATCCCAATCGCGTTCTGCGATCCACCAATCAAAATCTCCTCCAGATACCGAAAGCCAACTACAAGTCGAAAGGAGAAAGGAGATTCGCGGTCCAAGGTCCTAGACCATGGAACGGTTTACCAACCAGCATTCGGTTGGAGAACAACTTGGCGTTCAGGAGAAAGATCAAGACTCATCTCTTTTGATACCAAAGGAGACAGGAACAACAAGCGCCCAGAGGCGATTAAGTTTGCATGTGCTGCGCTATATAAGTTTTCATTTATTCATTCATTCATTCATAGAATTTTCCACAACATACCCCAGTAGAAGTTCCACAGGACGAAACGCGTTGGGTCTCTGTCTGCTAAGATATGCACATTGCGACAAATTTTATGCATTCTCTTGTGATCACATTTTTAAAGCATACATCCTAAACGATGTCTGTATTTTTTATCAATAAATCCATACGTTATTTTTGATCTACACGATGTGGAAGCCTTTATTTTTGTTTTCTATGATCATCCTTTACCCATAGCTGGAGAAAAATCTTTAAAGACACCACACTAGATCAGTAGATTGTGGTTGCCTCCCGGCCAGTGATACGCTTTGCCTATCCCACTGCCGAGTTTGTGTGCCTGCATCTTTCCACCATTGGAGATCGTGACCTTGGACTTGGGTGTCCTTACATGCCTCTTTGACTCACCTCCGCAGGCGTGTGTGTCCACTCCCTATGGTATGAGTACCTACCCCTCTCCCCTGGTGGTGGAAGCACAGTCCTGGGTGTCTGAAAAGCATGAGAACATCACTACTTTTATGATTTATCTGACACGCATGTGGAAGAGCATATTATGACATTTAATGTTTGATAGACTCTGTATTGTGATAATGTGCATTTAAGTGGCATTTTATTAATCACAAGTAATCCACTGACATATTGTTTATATACACATTTTTTTGTTTTTCAAAACATTTATTGTTACTATAATCACTTGATGTTCCATTCACTGATCTCATGGTATCATATACTAGAATTAGATTTATTGATTAGTGCAGTTGTATTTTATTTTTTATTTTTTTGCACAACTGATCATTGTGTGTGTTTATTTGTTAATGATATACTATACCTTGTTCTGCACTGTGTCTCTGTGTAGAGGTCTTGGTAGAGGAGCAGGGCTTTGCTTCCTTATGTCAGAGCTGCCCCTCTGATGACTGGTGGGTGGGATATTTAAGAAGCAGAAAGAGAGGTGAAAAGGCAAAAGCAGGAGATTCTTGCACTACAGGTTCTCAGGTACTGCTTCCTTTCCATCAAGGAGAACAGCGAGAAGAATAGTAATGATGCACAGTCACACACATTTGAATATTATTATTACTTCATTACACACATTTACTGCATAATATCCTATTCATGGGAATCCCTCTTTGTCAACTTATAATGTTGCCAGAAAAAAAAAAAAAACATGCACCAATAGAAGGAGAGCCAGATCAAATGATAAAAAAGAGTCCAGATTGATTTATTGGTTCACACTAAAAAAAACTTACCTTCATCAGGGCTTCAGTTAAAATGAAAAAAATAAAAATAAAATCCTGAATGGATTCAAAATAGGGCTTGATTGATCATGTTCCCACTTGATAGATATTGATTAGTCATACAGATGCTGCTAACTACTGTAGTAACTCTCATAATCCAGGCAATTAGCTTCTCTACAAAGATTAGTAAAGCCCCATTTTAAGTTTCCTATTTAAACTGAAGCCATGATAAAGAGGGATTTTCTTTTTTTTACGGCATTGGATGTTATTTAGTGTAGGCCAATAACTCATTTTGTACTTTGTTTTCATTTGATCTAGTGCTCCTTCCATTGGTTCTTGTTTTTTTGGTACCCACAGGAGGGTAGCCATGTCTGTTGTGAGTAACCTAACCTGAGCCAGTAAGCTCTCAATACTGTATGAACTAACTTCCAACCCCATTCCATGCTTTTTTCTTTATTCAACTTCAACTGAACAACACAGTAATGACATCACTTCAAATCTTGTGTGAAAGGCAGTCAGAGGCAGCAGTGCCATAAATGATTCCACACTGCAGATTTACAAATATACAACTTTGAGGATCAAGGCAAAGGTTTAAGAGTGGTGCCATTTTGCAGGAGGAATTCAAGGCAAACTGTACATTTTTAAAGTGATATTAAACCTTCAATTGTGTGGGCTGGCATAGTGCATTTGTGTGGGCTGGCTCCTGTCTGTGTCTATTGACACAGACAGGGTGGCTCGGCCATGCCCCCCACTCCCTTGTCACAGATATTGACTGACATCAGTGGGAGCCAATGGTTCCCCCTGCTATCAATCCACCCAATGAGTAGGGACAAAGCCGGGAGAGCAATTGCTCTCATGCACAGCACTGGATCAGGCTCAGGTCATGTAAGTATAAGGGATGGGGGGGTTCTGTGACACAGAAAGTTTGTTTTACCTTAATCACTTCTGGACCGCCCCACATACATTTACTGCAGCATGGCGGCCCAGGTGCGCAAAACCTGTTCGTGATTTTGTGTACATGGTTTAGGGGGCGCACGTGAGCCGCTCCCCGCAGTGATTGGACACAGCAGAAGCCAGTCAGTGGGTCTAGTGGCCGCGATGGCCACCACAACCTGCTGGTCATTCACAGGAGAGGTGAACATCAATTTTATTTGGGTACAGCGTTGCATGACCGTGCAATTGTCAGTTAAAGCAACTCAGTGCCGTATCACAAATTAATATATAGCCTCGTCAGATCTGTAAAACCTTCCGGGGCTGAAGAGGTTAATGCATAGTATGTATTAAAGTGTAGCTAAAGGCAAAACTTTTTTTTATATTTGGATAGAGTAGAGAGGGATTAGAACACCTGTCAGTTTTCATTGCTGTCTGTGCCCCATTAAGGATTAATTCACTATCTCTGTTAGTCTTGTTTACCATTATTATTGAAAGTGAAAGTAAAGGAAAATACCCTAATTTTGGGTTGTCCCCAGAAAAGTTATAAAAGGGAAATCTTTCAACGTGGACACTCGTTTGGGTGACCTGGGGGTCCCCAAGGAATTCCCTTTATTTGCAGGGATTTCCTCTCAATTCCTGTTTGCCTATGGGACATGAAGTAAAGGTAAAACAAATCTGACAGGGGTTATAACCTTCCCTAGCTCTGTCTAAAAAGAAAAAACAGTTCTACTTTAAAGCGGAGTTTCACCCATATAAAAGTCAGCAGCTACAAAAAGTGTAGCTGCTGGCTTTTAATTATCGGACACACCTGTCCCACGGTCCAGGGATGGGGGCGAACGAAGCCCCGCTCCTCTCCCCCTCCTCTCCATGGCGCCTGCATTCTGACTGTTCACAGCCGGGCATGCACTGCACATGCACGAGCCGTGCTGTGATTGGCCGGGCAATCTTCTGGGACCTGTGACATGTCCCAGAAAATTGCAGGGAGGGAGAGAGAGAGGTGAACTTCCAGCGCCGCAGAGCCCCGGAAGGAAGTGGGTGATGGGTGCCTCTAAAAAGAGGGTATCTGCTCCCCCCAATATTATAATTTTTCTGGTATGTTCCCTATGATATAGCAAATGCCCACTTTTCAGGTTCACCTAAGGATATTGCAGTTCATACATATTTGTTAAAATTGCGTTTTTAAAAATTAGACTGCAATTCTGTTATAAGATAATTCTGATAATGCAAATGATAATAAATCTTTGTTGTATGTCACCCAAAAATCATGGTGTACAGCTAGTCCTACCATTTAAAACATAATGAAAAGGGACTTGCCCAGTAGAAGAAATGAGTCTGCAGACAACAGGAAGATTCAAGTTCTCATAAAATAATTTGCAGTGCTTCTGTTCATCACGGTGTAAATCAGAATGGCAAAATCGTGAATGCAGAAAACAAGTGACAGAATTCCATTCTCCATCCCTCTGATACTCTCTCCATCTTTAGTCTGTCGTTAAGAGACAGAGGGAGCGTGAGATGGAAAGCCATTAGACCTATCATCTTGATCTGTATGGATACCCCATCTGTTTTTTTCTTAAATCCTTATCTGTGAATCATTAAAACTGAAATTGTTCCTCCCAGGTGGAAGAACAAAATTAAATGAGTTCTCGGTAATAAGGGCAAACATACTTTTTCTAATTATTTAGCAATTAATATAATACCCAACAGGCAATAACTTGCGGGCAAGGAGGGAGAATCTGTGGTCTGGTGTTAATGGCACTTGTTTTAAAGTGGCAGGCTGTGATTAATGAGTGTAGCAAGTGTGTGACAACACTTTCTATAGGAAGGCTCTTTGGAAATACAGAATGCGCCGTACGGGCTCTCAATGTGCCGAAGACTCTGTTTTTTTCATCTGTCGCATCCGTTTATTAGACGTTGCAAATTTTACTGAGAAATTACATCCATGACAATAATTATAACTGATAATGGGATGTAATGGATATTATAAGTGCTGTCTCTTGGGTAGAAATCCCGATTAGCTGTACATTCCTGGATTCAACAAAATTGTGCAAAATGATAATGTCTACAATTCAAAGTCTGCCTAAACCGCTAAATGCACATCTGAAATTGATATATGTGAACTATTTGCCAAAATATTTGCAGTTCTGTTGAGCCAGTCTTGTGATACAGGCATCCCTTCTAGACAGCCTTACAAGATCAGTGAACTTACTTTTTTTTTTTTGCTAAAGTCAAGCTGCCCCAGGTCTGCTGACTAGACAATGAAGTATCCTAATCATTGCTTTCTTATCCTTTAATAAATGAACAGGCTTAGGTCTATGTCATGAAAGTGGTTATAGAATTGCTAAAAATGAAATCACATCACCATGTTTTTAATCCCCACGTCCCCTCCCTGAACCCCCACCTGGAATGTTTAAAAACAAAAAGTCCTGCAGTTCTCTGGCAAGTCACAAGTCTTTCTTTCTCCTGCAGCATGGGTGGGTGGTCTTTACTCCTGGACAGCATGCCAATCACATTATGGCACATAAGCACAATGCTGTCCAGGAGTACTATGTGCTTAAAGTGGAGTTCCACCCAAAAGGTGAACTTACGCTTTAAGTACTCCTCGCACCCTTACATGTCACATTTGGTATGTCATTTTTTTGGGGGGGGAGTAGGTTCTTTGTTTTAAAGGGGACTTCCTGTCCCACTTCCTCTTTCCACCTAGAGGGCCACCTAGGCGCCTCCTCCCTCTAGGCGATCTCCTGGGACATGTGCCAGGTCCTAGAAGATCGCCTATCCACTCCAAGAGCGCAGTGTGACTCGCACATGCACAGTGCGCGCCCGGCCGTGAAGCCACAAGCTGTCACGGCCGGGTGCCCACAGTTCCAATGGAGGTGCATTGGAGAGGAGGGGGAGAGGAGCGGGCATTGCTGGCCCGTGGGACAGGTGAGTGGCTGTTTATTAAAAGTCAGCAGCTACACTTTTTGTAGCTGCTAACTTTTAATAAACGAAAAATAGCCTGGAACTCCGCTTTAAGCCACGAGGATGACAATCTTCCATGAAATGCCCACCAGGACTCGTGCTCATGATGGCCTGCGTTCACAGGAAGAGGGTTTGGTAGATCTGGGCATCATTTAACCCAGAAGAGGACCAGTGCTGGATTCTGGAGCAGTCAGTCTATGAAGGAGAAAATTGCAGAAGTGGTGAGTGTTGCAGCCACAGCTAGACCTACTGGGCCACTATTTTTCTTTTGTTTTAGTGTGGCTGGGGTTTAACATACCTTTTGCTATGTAGAGGCTTCCTCACTGGCCAAACCAATGAAGTGTTGCCATGTACCCTCTCTTAGTTGGCTGCTGGGCTGCCTGTCTGATAGAACTAATAGACATTCCAAAGTCCAACTAAAATTCCCCAACTGATGGGTCCAACTTCCAAAGTCCAAACACTCACATGGCAAGCTGATAACGATGCTGCTAAATTGTTGTTATCCTGCAAAAAGAAGTGCTGGTAATGGCAGGATCCCCACTGAACCTTACAAAATGGGCAAATGCATGACTATGCAGACTCTTTCAACTCTTAACCTACAAATCATGCCACTTTAGAATTCACCTGGGGAGGTATGGACTCCAGAGACAGAGATATCATGTTGCCCCTGTATAAATCATTAGTAAGACCTCATCTGGAATATGCAGTTCAGTTTTGGGCCCCAGTTCTCAAAAAGGATATTGGAGAACTGGAGAAAGTGCAGAGAAGGGCAACCAAACTGATAAGAGGAATGGAGGAGCTCAGCTATGAGGAAAGATTAGAAGAACTAAATTGATTCACTCTTGAGAAGAGGAGAATAAGGGGGGATATGATCAACATGTACACATATATAAGGGGTTCATATAGTGAACTTGGTGTTGAGTTATTCGCTTTACGGTCAACCCAGAGGACAAGGGGGCACTCTCTACGTCTAGAGGAAAAGAGATTTCATCTCCAAATACGGAAAGGTTTCTTCACAGTAAGAGCTGTGAAAATGTGGAACAGACTCCCTCCAGACGTGGTTCTGGCCAGCTCAGTAGATTGCTTTAAGAAAGGCCTGGATTCTTTCCTAAATGTACAGAATATAACTGAGTACTAACATTTATAGGTATAGTTGATCCAGGGTAAATCCGATTGCCTCTCGGGGGATCAGGAAGGAATTTTTTCCCCTGCTGCAGCAAATTGGATCATGCTCTGCTGGGGTTTTTTGCCTTCCTCTGGATCAACTGTGGGTATGGAGTTGGGTGTATGGGATTGCATTGTGTTTTTTATTTTGTTTGTTTATTTTTTTTTATTTTTTTTTTTTGTGGTTGAACTGGATGGACTTGTGTCTTTTTTCAACCTGACTAACTATGTAACTATGTAACCTGCCACCTCAGACCACAATGGGATACCACCAGCTGCAATTAAAGATCTGCTACAAAAACACGAAAAATGAAATACAGTCATATGTACTCTGCACCCCCTCCCTTTTATAATAATATAAAATGTATTCTGCTATTTTATGATCCTACTGACACCAAGGCTTGTCTCCCTGCTCACTTCCAACAAACCATATCCAACTTCCAGCTTTCTAATCTGGAAATATGGGTGGGGGGGTTTTACTCTTTGAAGTGTGGATGAATGAAACATGCTACTACTTCTTCATTGAACCCAGGGCAGCCATCAGGAATTATGGGCCCCTTACACAGCTTCAGGCATGGGCCCCCTGGAGCAGAGAACCGGGGGGGGGGGGGGGGGGGGGGGTACTGCCGCCTGAAATTGAGAAGCGGGGGGGCTGCTGCGAATTGAGAAGCGGGGGGGGGCCTTTACAAAAAAAAGGAGAAATAAAAAAAAATTACAAAAAAGGGGGGTTGCCATCTGGTGGGACCTCTGGGCCCTTTAATAATAATAATAATAATAATAATAATAATAATAATAATAAAAAAAAAGAAACCTCTGGGCCCTTTAATAAAAAATATATATAAAAAAAATGAACATTTATAAAAAAAAAAAGGGGGGGTTGCCCCTCTGTGCCCTTTAATAAAAACATAAAAAATAAATATATATAAACAAAAATAAAAAAATAAGCATTTATAACAAATAAAAAAAGGGGGTTTGCCACATGGGGCCCTGGGGACCTCAGAGCCCATTAATAAAAAAAAGAAAAAAAAGAAATAAAATAATAGAAAAAAATGTTTATATATATATATATATATATAATAAATAAAAAAATATATAACAAAAATATTTTTTTTATAAAAAAAAGGTGGGTTGTCACTAGGGGCCCTGGGGATCTCTGGGCCCCCCATACCCCTAAAAAAAATGTCCCTTTAATAAAAAATAAAATAAAAATATATTAAAAAAATATATATATTTTTTTTATTTTATTTTTTAAGGGGGTTGCCATCCGGGCCCCTGGGGACCTCCGGGCCCCTTACAGGTGTACTGCCTGTACCCCCCTGATGGCGGCCCTGATTGAACCCACCAATTACACACCCCTTCCACATTCCTAAGCTCCTCTTCCTTTTCGATCCCTCCCTGTCACCACTTAATTGATTGGAAGCAGAGTCCCCAAAGAAACATGGGCTCCAGTTACAATGCATTCTGTGTCCAGAAAACAGGGCATTACTTTAGCCCAACCTAAAATGAGGATTAAAAGAATGAAATATACTGTTATTTTCTGTTTTTCTTTGAGCATGGAGTAAAACGCAATGTAGATATAGATGACTGCAGCTGATATTTTCTCCCTCAGCCCAGACTCGTCGGTGGCAGCCCTGCTACACATGTGTCGCTCTGTGCTTTGAGACCCAGGAAGAGTCTGTTATAAAACGACATCAGCAGGGGGCTAATGAAAAGGCTTTGTTGATTTTAACGAATTGCGAGCAACTGTAGCCAAAATAAATATAATCTTCTTTTTGGATTAGTTGTTACAGATGATTTTACCTCCTAACTATGATAAACGGGCCCTTGCAGATGGGAGACGTAGCTGCTCCCCAGAGACTTTTCCCTAAAAAGCAATAAACAGGCATACGTATATAAACAGTGATACACCAGCTTTCCCCAAACAAGTAAGAATAGCCAGGCAAGAGATGATTATTTGTTATTTTACCAAGTGATTCTATATTTTCTTAGCTTCTATCTAAATCAGCATTTCTTAACCTCTGTTTCCCAGATTGTCAGGTCTTGGGGGGGTAATCCTTACTAAAACTAAAATTGGGAGTCAATGAGAAAAATGCCTATTAGATTGATGATGAGTAGGAAGAATGCAACCCTCACAGTGGTGGTCAGAATGCCACCCTTTGCCACCCCTGGTCAGAAAGCTAAAAATACCACTGGTATCTTCTGGCTGGCTTTGCCAAGTGGCCTTGGTTCCGAAACTATTCAGGCACCATCAAATAGGAGATTAGTAACCCCCAACTAAAGGAATGCCTAGCAACACCTAAAGGAACCCTAGGGTTCCACAAAACCCTTGTTTAAAACGGCTGATCTAAATTAATGAACTAAAATGCTATATCTGCTGTGAGCGTCTTCTGAAGCTTCTTATGCAAATTTACGTGAAATCTTCCATTATTTCAGATTTCAAAAAAGTATATCTAGGTGGAACCTTTTTCTTCGTTTTTGACAAGGTGGTTAAGGGTTAGACCCTTTGTCAAATTCTTATTGATGTATGTGTCCCTTTTGGCAATGTACAGGTTGTCACTGAGAAAGAAAGTAAAGCCTCTTACACACTATTCGTTAATTTTTTTATCATTCAACCCAGCCAGTTGAACGAAAAAAAAAAAACTGACAACTCAGGTCGGAGCTGCTATACTTACAATCTGATGTCTCCCCTGCTGTGCCATTGTGCTCTGACAGCAGGACGGCCTCCCCACCAGAACACTCCGCTCAGTCACTGACCGAAAGGGCTGATCGGGAGCCGATTGGCAGACCTTTTTCAGTTATGCCCCTTCAACAGAAGCTGGCCAGCTTCTGTCCTACCAACTCCAGTACACACTATTGAACCAGCCCATACCACCCGACATTCGGCCTGTGTGTGCTAGGCTTTGGAGAAAGTCCAAAGTTTTGGATTTCCCCAGAGCAAATCCCCAGAACAAGAGACAAAGGGAAACCTTCCAGTGGGGACAAGGGAAATGACCCTCACTTAGGGAGATTTCCTCTAACATCTTATCCCTGGGGTACACAGACAGAAAAAAAACCTTCCCTACTCTATCCATAACGGGAAAAAAAATGTTGGTTATACATACTGTACACTGCCAGAAGTTGGGTGGGGGTAGACCCAAGCCCAGATTTGGGCTCTAAATGTGATTTCAAGAGTTGTTTTAATATTTTTAAATAAGTCGCTCTCAATAAGACTTCAGGTGATGTCTGACCCCTGACTCTCAAATTGAAGAGTCAGGCTCTGACAAAGCAACGAAAGCTCAATAAGGGGGTAGGTGAGCAAAGGTAATATAAATAGTCTATAATTAAGCCGGTACTCTTATATCTAAATTTTTAGATTCTTACTAATTGTTCCCGGTTCTCTCTAAACTGGGGTCCCTTGAAAGTGATATTAAACCGAAAAGTAAAAAAATATTATATTGCAGCCTACCAATTCTTAGATGTGGTAGGTGCATCTTTTGTCTTTTTTTTTAGGCTTTTTTAACTTTATTTTCATCTGGTGGTCCAGCTAGCAAGTCTTTTATTTTCAATTTGCTTTAAAAGACAAGTATGGGATAAGTTTTAAAAAAATAAAATGGTGTACTTCACTCCATGCTGCAGCATCAGTGTCCAGATGCAGTTGTCCTACACTCAGTGGCGGCTGGTGCTCAAATTGTTTGGGGGGGCGCAAACGAAAAAAATAAAACAATTGCAGCCTCACTGGGCCCATCAATTATCACCACTGTGCCATGCCATCAAACGCAGCCACTGTGCCATGCCATCAAAACGCAACCACTGTGCCATGCCATCAAACACAGCCACTATGCCATCAATTGTCACCACTTTGCCATGCCATCCATTGTCACCACTTTGCCATGCCATCAATTGTCACCACTTTGCCATGCCATCAATTGTCACCACTTTGCCATGCCATCAATTGTCACCACTGTGCCATGCCATCAATTGTCACCACTGTGCCATCAATTGTCACCACTGTGCCATGCCATCAATTGTTACCACTGTGCCATCAATTGTCACCACTGTGCCATGCCATCAATTGTTACCACTGTGCCATCAATTGTTACCACCGTGCCATGCCATCAATTGTTACCACTATGCCATCAATTGTCACCACTTTGCCATGCCATCAATTGTCACCACTTTGCCATGCCATCAATTGTCACCACTTTGCCATGCCATCAATTGTCACCACTTTGCCATGCCATCAATTGTCACCACTTTGCCATGCCATCAATTGTCACCACTTTGCCATGCCATCAATTGTCACCACTGTGCCATGCCATCAATTGTCACCACTGTGCCATCAATTGTCACCACTGTGCCATGCCATCAATTGTTACCACTGTGCCATCAATTGTCACCACTGTGCCATGCCATCAATTGTTACCACCGTGCCATGCCATCAATTGTTACCACTGTGCCATCAATTGTCACCACTGTGCCATGCCATCAATTGTTACCACTGTGCCATGCCATCAATTGTTACCACTGTGCCATGCCATCAATTGTTACCACTGTGCCATCAATTGTCACCACTGTGCCATGCCATCAATTGTTACCACTGTGCCATGCCATCAATTGTTACCACCGTGCCATGCCATCAATTGTTACCACTATGCCATCAATTGTCACCACTTTGCCATGCCATCAATTGTCACCACTTTGCCATGCCATCAATTGTCACCACTTTGCCATGCCATCAATTGTCACCACTTTGCCATGCCATCAATTGTCACCATTGTGCCATCAATTGTCACCACTGTGCCATCAATTGTCACCACTGTGCCATGCCATCAATTGTTACCACTGTGCCATCAATTGTCACCACTGTGCCATGCCATCAATTGTTACCACTGTGCCATGCCATCAATTGTTACCACTGTGCCATGCCATCAATTGTTACCACTGTGCCATCAATTGTCACCACTTTGCCATGCCATCAATTGTTACCACTGTGCCATCAATTGTCACCACTGTGCCATGCCATCAATTGTTACCACTGTGCCATGCCATCAATTGTTACCACTGTGCCATCAATTGTCACCACTGTGCCATGCCATCAATTGTTACCACTGTGCCATGCCCTCAATTGTTACCACTGTGCCATCAATTGTCACCACTGTGCCATGCCACCAATTGTCACCACTGTGCCATGCCACCAATTGTCACCACTGTGCCCACCAATTGTCACCACTGTGCCCATCAATTGTCACCACTGTGCCCATCAATTGTCACCACTGTGGCCATCAATTGTCACTGTCCAGACATCCATCCACCTCGGAGCTTTATATTATAACCTGCTGGGACTTGTAGTTCTCCATCATCTCCTGGGGCTCAGGTGCATGCAATCCACCATATTTGTTCAGTTTTTCTCACTGCTGGGACTTGTAGTCCCATAGATGGTGGATTGCATGCACCTGAGCCCCAGGAGATGATGGAGAACTACAAGTCCCAGCAGTCTAAATACAATAACAGGCTCCAAGGTGGATGGGTGGGGATCAGGCAGTGCACCGCTGTCCGCTGATGACCTAATGGGGCGATCAATCAAATCCATTTTGAACTGAATTCTGTGGCTTGGCTGGCTTACCTTAGCAGTGCTCGGGCAGTGTGAACTTTAGAGAAAGTGGGGGGGAGGGGAGGAGACTTACACAATGACAGGACTCGGAGTGAACTAGGGGGGGAGGGGAGGGGGCCCCTCCCCTCCCCCCCTAGTTCACTCCGAGTCCTGTCAGTGTGTAAGTTCAGTGACAAGCAGAAGCAGTAGCCCCCCCCCCCCAGTTCACTCCGAGTCCTGTGATCTAAGTTCAGTGACAACTGACAAGCAGCAGCCCCCCTCCCCTCCCCCCCCCCCCAGTTCACTCCGAGTCCTGCCGCCCAGACCCACTCCGCTCCGGATCAGCAGTGTGCACTCGCAACAGCTTCAGGTCCCCCCCCCCCACCTCAATGTGCCGATCAGACGTCGGCACATTGAAGTGGGGGGGGGGGGGTACCCGAAGCTGTTGCGAGTGCACACTGCTGATCCGGAGCGGAGTGTGGCGGCGGGACTCGGAGTGAACTCCGGGTGGGGGGGCCGCCGCTGCTGCTTGTCACTGGCAGTACTAGCGCAGAGAGAAGTATTCAGCTGCGGTGGGTCTCGGTGGTGGTGGCGGGGCTGGCAGGCAATGGATGCGGGGGTGCTGCTGGTGCTGGAGTGGGGGAAGGAGCCGGTCTGTTCCTTACCTTTAATGGTTGGCGCCGCTCCTCTATGATGCCCCCACACGCGCTCCAGATATCACCAGATGATATAATATTAATGGCACTGCCCACTGACCTCTCCTCCGGTCCCCGCCGAGCCAATCCCATGACAAACCCATGCATTCTAGCAAATCAAATGACAGTGGGAGTGTGTGCGGGCGCACAGCTTGCGCCCTGCACACGCCCTAAACACGGGCAAATCAGCTTCCAAGCCTGCGATCAGCTGATTGCAGGCTGGGAAGCTTCCCATAGACCGCCGCATGTCCGGCGCCTGGTCACTCTTAAAGTGACATTTTTTTTAAAAAAAAAATTTTTTTTTTTTTTTTTTTTTTTTTTACAGCTTGGGGGGGCGGCGCCCGAGCGCCCCCTATGGACGGGCCGCCACTGCCTACACTATCAATAAGACAGAGAACTGAATGATCACATGACCACCGATTGCTCAGTTCTTGTTCTGATCTGAGCGGAGAGCAGTAATTGTCAGTCACAGTTCTCTGCTCTGCTGCCCTAGTGCTCACTGAAGCACGGGGCTGGAGAGGGGACGGGAGCAGCTGGTTCTGGCTCTCAGCTGTGTGCTAAAAGGCAGAACCAGCTGTCAATCAGGCAGCTGGGCGGATCTCAACAGCATTGTTGGGATCCTTTAAGAGCCTAGCTTGGCTCTGACCTGTCTGCTGATAGCAGGCAATAGCACCATATCAGCTAACTCTGGGTCGCAGGAGGACAAAAGTAAGTGTACTCCTGTGACCCAAAAGAGAAGAATGGCCACAAAAAGCTTTGGCCATACTTCTCTTTTAACAGTCCAATCTGTCTAGCAAAAGTGGCAGTTAGAGAGTTGGGGCTAACCATTTAACACTAAAGGCCTCGTACACACGACCGGACATGTCCGCTGACACTGGTCCGCGGACCAGTGTCAGCGGACAGATTCGATCGTGTGTACAGGCTAGCAGAAAGATTT
Organism: Rana temporaria; assembly: GCF_905171775.1. NCBI lineage: Eukaryota > Metazoa > Chordata > Amphibia > Anura > Ranidae > Rana > Rana temporaria. The sequence continues at coordinate 431,603,349 of NC_053492.1, forward strand.
CCAGCGGACAAATGTTTCTTAGCATGCTAAGAAACATGTCCGCTGGAAAGCTGTCCGGGGGACATGTCCGCTGGTTAGTACACCTAACCAGCGGACAGATATCTCCCGCATGCGTCGAATGGATTTGACGCATGCGTGGAAGTATTTTACTTCCTGGTTTGGTGACGTGGCGGCGTCAACGTCACCGCCATGTCACCACACTGTCTGTCCGCAGGGACTTTGGTTTGATGGTGTGTACAGCCATCAGACCGAAATCTCTGAGCGGACATGTCAGATGAAAACGGTCCGGCAGACCGTTTTCATCGGACTGTCCGCTCGTCTGTATGGGGACTAAGAGGGGTGCTTACAATGGTCATTTTTTATTAATTTCTGTAAAACGTTTATCCCAAAAGGAGCAAACAACTGTTTTAGTAACTGCTTATAAAGTTTTAGCTGGGGTTTGGCCTGTATTTGTTAGTCAGATATATAGAAATCTGCTAGTGCATCTATCACTACCCTCTCCACAGACTAACAGTGCTGCTGTCCAAGGATCTCCATTGCTCCTCTCCAGACAGTCTGGAGACACCATAAAGGAGAATGTATGTCACTTGCCAGATCACCAGGTGAAAATAAAGGGTAAAAACCCCAAAAGGTTGTTAAATATTAAAAATATTTTAATTTTGTTGTTTAATACTGCATTTAGTTAGAATGTGCATTGGGGGTGCAATAAAGGTGCCTACAAAACACGTCAACATGCATTAAAAGGTGTATGAACAGCAATGCCCCATACACACAATCTGAATTTCCGATGGAAAAAGTCAGTTGGACCTTTTCCATTCAGATTTTCCGATCGTGTGTAGCCCCATCTAAGTTTTTTCATCGGAAATTCCGATGAATTCCATCGGACTTTAGATATAGAACATGTTCTATATTTTTCCGATGGAATTCCGTCGGAATTCCGATGAGATTTGGCCGGGAAAAAGCCAGGTCGTGTGTACGCGGCATAAAACGTACATAGAAGTGAAGTAAAAAATGTTTTCAATCTTTCATAAGAGGTTTATGTACTAGATAAAAAAAAAAGAAAACATAGTTTCATAGAGAAATACGTCTTGCTTCTGTACACGGTTTAATGTGAGCAGGCAGCTGGTATATAAGTGGAGCAGCAGTCTTGATCTGGCCCCTAACCTTGCGGGCCCAGCAGCTTCTGAAACCTCCTGTAGTTACACCCTATTGGAATGTATTTTTGCCACAAATACCGGACAAATATTTATTACACTTTATCACGGTGATGTTTTATTTACTTTTAAAAAAAAAATCCTGCTATTAGATACCTGCATATTATTTCTCGCTTTGGCCTGGAATCATTTCCTCCTCTCTCTCCCAGCATCACATCATCTTTCTTTGCTGTATGGAGAGACATTTGCTACTGTAATTTGCACAGAAGTTCCAAGGACAAGACCCGACCACTCTTTCTGCTGGCAGTTGGTATCAGTCTGCTGGTGTCCCATGGCTGTCAAGAGCACCTTGACTTGTCTTGATGGGTGTTTTATTTTAGGAAGTAAACAGATCACGAACGCCGATGTTCAGAGAGATGCGCAAATGCAGAGATTTTTTTTCTTGTACTTATTCTATTTTTTTTTATTGACTTTTTGGGAAAAAGTATATTGTACTTTTAATCGTATATAAGGATAAGGTATTACCGGTGTTTTAAAAAAAAATAATAATAATAATCTAAAAAAGATTCCCTTAAAGTGACCTCATTGCCAATATAGAATTGCAAACAAAGCTGATACCAGCAGAAAAGAAACATGTAAATACTCACCATTCCTGCTACCCATGATGCTGAATGCCATTCTGTTGCTAAAGAAGCCCTCTTCCCTGACCAAACCTTTGTCACTACTAAGTCCTGTAGTGACAATAAACTGCAGATGACACAGGAAGACAAAAGTCTCAGGCCGCGTACACACGACCAAGTTTCTCTGCAAAAACCAGCAAAAAACTTGCTGGGAGAAAGTTTTTTGCAGAGGAAACCGGTCGTGTGTACATTTTCGTTGAGGAAACTGTCGAGAAACTCGACGAGCCAAAAAGAGAGCAAGTTCTCTATTTCCTTGACGGGAATGGAGAAAATTGTCTTGTCGAGTTCCTCCACAGCCTAACAAGGAACTCGACGAGGAAAACGATGTGTTTCGCCCGTCGAGTTTCTCGGTCGTGTGTACGAGGCTTCAGAAGTGTTGGTTTCCCAGGAAAATGTTGGTAGATGATTCGTCAGCAACAGTGTGGCATTTGGTGGCACCGACAGTTGGAAAGATGAATCTGGCATTCTTCTTTTCCAGAGATTTAAAGCGGTTCTCCACCCTAAAGTGGAGTCCCGCTGATCGGAACCCTCCCCCCCTCCGGTGTCACATTTGACACCTTTCAGGGGGGAGGGGGGTGCAGATACCTGTCTAAAGACAGGTATTTGCACCCACTTCCGGCCCGGCATTCACGGGCAAAAGACGGGGATTCCATCACATCCCGTCGCCCCCCCGTTGTGTGCTGGGAACACTCGGCTCCCAGCACACAGCGGGAGCCAATCGGCGGGCGCGACTCGCGCATGCGCCGTAGGGAACCGGGCAGTGAAGCCGCAGCGCTTCACTTCCTGGTTCCCTCAGCGTGGATGGCGGGGGGAGCAGCAGAGAGACAAGCGATCGCTCGTCCTCTGCTGCGATCGGCGCTGGACTCCAGGACAGGTAAGTGTCCTAATATTAAAAGTCAGCAGCTGCAGTATTTGTAGCTGCTGGCTTTTAATATTTTTTTCCCATGGCACATCCGCTTTAAAGTCATGGTAAAGGTTTGTAATAAAAAAATAAAATAACAAATATGTCATACTTACCAGTGCTGTGCAGCTCATTTTGCACAGAGTGGCCCCCGATCCACGTCTTCTGGGGTCCGGCTGTCTCGGCTCCTCCCCGGATCAGATAACTCCCTGTGGGAAGCGCTTTCCCAAGGGGGTTACCTTGCGGGCGCGCTCCCGAGTCCAGCATTTGCGTCCATAGACATGGATGCCCTCGTCATTTGGATTTGATTGACAGCAGTGCAAGCCAATGGCTGCGCTGCTATCAATCTATCCAATGAAGAGCCGAGAAAACCGGGGCCCAGAAAAACAGAGAAGACAGCGAGTTCTCGACGCGGGACTTTCCAGGGCTCAGGTAAGTACACCAGGGGGCCAGTAACTATCAGATGTTTTTTCACCTTAAACCGGAAGGTTTACAACCCCTTTAATAATAATAATAATAATAATAATAAGTGGCTGTGTTAGAGGAGCTGTCCAGTGCTGATCCTACATTACAGAAACTGCACTGTGGAGTTACTTTTCTTATTTTATGAGGTGTCTAAAAAATTCAGTGAATGGAATCAGAAAACAAACAAAACTGAAGATGCAAACAAATTACCTTTAGAGCCCTTTCACACAGGGGCAACAATTTCTAGCATGACTGTGGGAGGCAACTTGGACACGACTTGAGTATGAATCACAGCACGACATGAGGCAACTTACAAGGCAACTTCAAGTTGCCTCCAGGACAGTACAAGGCAACTTCAAGTCACCTCCAGGACAGGAGGCTTTCCAGTGGCCAATCAAACAACAATCAGCTCTGTGGGAGGGAGGGAATTGCCTGACAAATGTATGTTATCTTCCTGTATTGTTGCTTCAGTTAAGACAGTGATCCGACTTCTGAGGCAACTTCCATTGAAATCAATGGGTACAAGTTGCCTACAAGTTGCCTTGAAGTCGGATTGAAGTAGTACAGGAACCTTTTCTGAAGTCGGAGCGACTTCAGTAGTGTACATTAAGACGGCTCCCATTCACTTCCATTAATTTTCTCCACCACGCGACTTGGGGCAACTTGGGGCAACTTGAAGTCGGATCCCAGGTCGCCCCAGTGTGAACCGGCTCTTATTGGCCTTCAAAATAATCGACATTCTTCACAACACACTTTTGTTAACATTCATAAAGCTTCTGGAAACTGTCAGCAAAGGCCTCTTTAGGAATCGATCGCAGAACTGCTGTCACACTCTTGGATTGCCGCTGCGTCCGCAAAACTCTTCAGGTGGAGAAACAAAAAGAAGTCCACAGGCACCAGATCAGGGGAGTACACTGTATACTCGAGAACAGGTATGCCACGCTGAGCCAAGAATTGGCACACACAGATCACACATGGTAATGAAATCTCCAGAGGTTTCCATCCGTTTTGCTTTCCGTTTGTCTGTCAGCTTGTGCAGCACAAACCGGAACAGATCTGCTGCTTACTCAAATATTTGCGGACGATGGTGCGCACTGTGTCCCTGGCTAATGTCCAATTCCTCCGCCATCAATCGTAGAGTCAGTCGCCAATCTCACGCTAACATTTGTTGCACTCGCTTGATCATATCGGGGGTTCTGCTCGTCGACAGTCGACCTGAACGTGGCTCATCCTCAGTCATTTTCTTCCCGTCGCAAAAGCGTTTGAATGTAAACACACAAGTCGTAAACACATTTTCTGCTCACAGCTTCCGTCCCGTACATATAAAACAAGAATTCATGCGTCTTCGTTTTCCCAAATTTTTAGCAGAACTTGATGTTCACTCGATGCTTCATTGCACTGTGACCCTACCTCTCACACTTACTACTTTTGACTTTCGCATCGGGATTACCCTGACGGTCACATGTACTCCACACTAGGTGTTCTTCTCGACATGTTTCTGGATAGCCATGTGCATGCGAGCACACCTGGCCCATGTTGCCATTGAGATATTGGACCATTTATCTAACTTTTTAGACACACCTCGTAATTTCTGAGGACTACTAACATACACACTAGGCAGACCAGAATGTTCATAGCTAGATGGCCATTTATGTTGGCCAATCACAATCCATATTTTTATGATAGATTCTTTGGAATACTGAGGCGTATTTCAGGCATTTTCTGTTTCAATGGTTTTTATTCGTTTTTCAAGTAAAGAATATATGCGCCAACAAAGAGAGCAGCGAACAATCCTCGCATGCTCTGCGCGTATTAAGTCGTAAAAAAAAGAAAATAAAACAAAAAAGGGAAGTATTTCAGGCATTTTAGCGCTAAAAATAGTGCATAAATAATGCCTGAAATTCTCCTGCCCCAGCATTCTCAATGTGAGAGGCGATGTGAGAAAAAAGAATCTCCTGCAAGCAGCATCTTTGGAGTGGTGAGAAGAGCGGTGTGTATACCGATCCTTCACCGCTCCTTCCCATTGAAAACAAGGGAACACTGCGGTAATACCGGCAGTATTAACCCTTTTTCGTCCGCTAGCGGGGGTTAATACCGCACCACTAGCGGCCGAATGCCCCGGCAATTCCGAGGGTATAGCGCCACTGCATATCCTGCCCCAGTGTGAAAGGGGCCTTACAATAATCTGTCACAACAGTGTTTGACCTGGCAGGTAAATTTGCTGGCTGGAGCTCTCCGTAGTGCTGAAACTGAGTGTTTTGTGCAAAAGATGTTTACTGCCAGGCGGGGCTGCACAGTGAGGATCCTGGCAGTTCCACGTTGCCTGGTTCATAGGAAGCCACGCATCCACCATTGGAAACTCACCTGACTAAATGTTAATTGCCATTTGTTATAGGAAAGAATTAGGAATTACATAGTTGCATAGGGGAGATTTACTAAAACCAGAGAGTGCAAAATCTGGCGCAGCTATGAATAGAAACCAATCAGCTTCCAGTTTTTATTGCCAAAGCTTAACTGAACAAGCTGAAGTTAGAAGTTGATTGGCTACTACTGTATGTACAGCTGCTCCAGATTCTGAGTTGTCCAGTTTTAGTAAATCTCCCTCCTAGTTACATAGTCATTGATCATATTGTGCTATGATAACTGCAACGGGTCCCCCCAAAGGGCACAGACACACATGTGTGAAAACTGTTTTCCCTAAGGTTGGAAGCCTATTAAGTATTCTTCCCTATTGTATGCATGTGACATGTAAAGTACCATACATTTTACTGTCTTGTTTTTGTGGCTTTGAGCCCTGGTTCACACTGGGTACGATTTGGAACGATTTGAGATGTGATTTGACATGTCAAATCGCATCTCAAATCGGCGGCAATTGTCGGCAATGGCACTGTCCTAATCAGTGCGACGCTGCATCTGCGATTTCAAAAAGTAGTTCCTGTACTACTTTTTGTGATTTCGGGCCGCGATTTACATTAAATTGCAGCCGAAATCGTGGCAAAATCGCGGCAAAATCGCAGCCGCGAAATCGTGGTAAAATCACGCATTTTACCGCGATTTTGAATTCGCAGCAGTGTGAACCTAGGCTGAAGCGTAGTTCCGCCGGAATTTTTTTATTTTTTTTTTACAAATACTGCATCTGCTGATTTTTAATATATGGACACTTACCTGTCCAGGGCGCCCGCGATTTCGGCACCCGAAGCCGATCTGTCCAACGGCTCTTGGGTGGAGGTGCCGCCATCTTGGGTAAGGGAATCAGGTAGTGAAGCCTTGTGGCTTCACTTCCTGGTTCCCTACTGCTCATACTAGCTCATTATGCCTTTGCCTTGCAGGATTTTTTTTTTCCTTTTTTCTTTTTTTTTATGTGCAGGTTTACTGCCGCTGGTTCACACCTATGCATTTTTGTGCATTTTCAGTTTTGCAGAAACACACCACAGTCCATTTAACATAGTTTCCTTTGGATCACGTTCACATCTGTGCATTTTATGGAAAGGGCCAGGAACTTTTTTCTTGTTTCTGGTTTCATAGACTTCAATTGATGAAAAGCATGAATTGAAAAATGCAAACTGCATCCTGCATAAGTTTGAATCAGGCTTAAAACAAATCTAATGCCCCATCCACACGGTCGGAATTTCCGACAAGAAAAGTCCGATGTGAGCTTCTGGTCAGAAATTCCATCGGACTTTTCCTGTCGGATTTCCCGCCAACAAAAATTTGAGAGCTAGTTCTCAAATTTTTAGACGGAAAAAATTCCAATTGGAAATTCCGATCATCTGTGCAAAATTCCAACACATGCTCGGAAACAATTCGACGCATGCTCGAAAGCATTGAACTTCATTTTCTCGGCTCGTTGTAGTGTTGTACGTCACCGTGTTCGAAAGTTCAGAGAACTTTTGTGTGACCGTGTGTATGCAAGCCAAGCTTGAGCGGAATTCCGTCGGAAAAACCATCCAAGGTTTTTCCGAAGGAAAATCCGATTGTCTGTGGCATTACACTTGGAGAGGGGGAAGCAGCACAAGGATCCAATCAGTTGTGCTGCAGTGCTTGTGTGCTAACAAGGAATATGCTGATAGGAGCAGAAAGCAAAGTGACAGGGGTTGATTTACTAAAGGAAAATAGACTGTGCACTTGGCAAAGTTGCTCCAGAGCTTAGTAAATGAGCAAAAGCTCTGCTGACTTCCATCATCTAATCATCCGCAAGCAAAAATACAGTTTTTTTTTTTCATTTTCCTTGAATGTGATTGGATAACTAGTGGGCAAAGTAAAACTTTGCCTCATTTACTAAGCTCTGGAGCAACTGCACTTTGCCAAGTGCACAGTAAATGCCTTAAGTAAATCCACCCCATAGTGTCATCATTCTGCTGCTTCTCCTGTTAATGTCTAATCACAGGCTGGATGAGGGACAAGACCTGTAAGCATTATTAAACGGTAGCACAGAAAAGCGAGGTCTCCTGCATTGCCAGACAGGGCTGTGTTGTGTGGCAGAGCTGTGGAAATCTCATAACTGGATGGACAGAAATACAAATCCTTTGGTCAGATTGCAGCTTTAACTACTATTATAGAGGGAACATTTTATGGTTTAATAATAAAACACTTGTTTTACATTATATGAATGTCTGCAGTAGGGATGAGCCGAACACCCCTTCGTTCGGTTTGCACCAGAACCTTTGAACGGACCGAACGTTCGCGCGAACATTTAGAACCCCATTTACGTCTATGGGACTTGAACGTTCGAATTCAAAAGTGCTAATTTTAAAGCCTAATATGCAAGTTATTGTCGTAAAACGTCTTTGAGAACCCGGGTGTTGCCCCAGGGAACATGTATCAATGGAAAAAAAACGTTTTAAAAACGGTTGTTTTTTCAGGAGCAGTGATTTTAATGATGCTTAAAGTGAAAAAAAAAAGAAAAAAAGAAAAATGCCTTTAAATATTGTACCTGCTGGGTGTCTATAGTATGCCTGTGAAAACGTCTTTGAGAACCCAGGTCTTGCCCCAGGGAACATGTATCAATGGAAAAAAAAAAATCAAAAACGACAGTTTTTAAAACTTTTTTTCCATTGATACATGTTCCCTCGGGCAAGACCCGGGTTCTCAAAGACTTTTTTTACAGGCATACTATAGACACCCAGCAGGTACAATATTTAAAGGAATTTTTCATATTTTTTTATTTTTTTATTTAAGCATCATTGAAATCACTGCTCCTGAATCTTTAGGTGCAAACTACAGAGCACACAGCCAGTACACACCAAGTAGCTGGGAAAAAAAAAACGATGGAGCCTATTTACGATCGGTTTATCCGATGAAAACAGTCCATCGGTCTGTTTTCATCGGACAAACCGATCGTGTGTACGCGGCTTACGGGTAAAACAAATGTTAATGCCTAAGCACAATTTTGCAACTTTGACATGTGTTAGTAATACTGTATATTTCATCAGAACTACTTTGTGTATCCAGATGGATTATACCTTGTTTTTTTCAGGACAAGGCTTTCTTTTGGTGGTAAATGGTAATGGATATCTCCTGTTTTTTTTGTTATTATCAAAGGAAACTGGCCCAAAATAGTTACAAACATTTTGTTTTTAAATGTAGCTGTATATTTTTTGCTATTACCAAAATAAAAAAAATATATATATATTCTCCTGCTCCTGACGATTGCAGCAATACCACATATGTGTATGTTAGTTGTTTTTTGTACCTGTAGTACAGCCCAGAAACAATAGTGTGCATTTTGCATTTTTTTTTTAATCCTGCCTAAAACTTATACTAATTCATTTTTTTTAAATCTACCCAAAATATGATGAACTTGACCCTAACACTAACCCTGGCAAACCTCCTTGATCTTGTTATTTTTTCTCTTTATTTTTTTCTTTATTTTATTTGATTGTTTTGTTTTTTTTACACATTTTGGTTTGTTTATATTTCCTCTCCTGCAAGAAGAGGAAGATACAATTGTATCTTTCTCTTCATTCAGAAGAGGAAGTAAACACAGGGACGGGCTCACAGTGACTGATCACTGTGATAGCCAATCAGAGGCTATCACAGCGATGAGGTGATCCAGAACCATGAGTCCCAAGTCCTGATCGTTAGTACGAGACCCGGAGGTCTTGGTGAGAGCCGGTCTTTGTGCTGGGACCACGCTGTGCGGCACGCTCCCAGCACAAAGGGATTTATGCATATATGCAGTCTCATGGAAAAAAGCCCACTCTTGTGAGGCTGTATATATGTGTGCGGTCGGGGAGAAGGGGTTAAACCAACTCTCATCCCATTCTAAAGCCTACTCTATCTACCTTGTGGAAGGAAAAAGACCTATACTATTCTGAAGTCGCCTCGGTCTGGTCAAATGACCGACTTCCAGTGCCATCTTCAGCATATAGGAGATACAGCTGACAAAGGATGCCCTATAGTAAGTCACCATATAGGCTCAGCAGCCGTTGATGCCGATTTCTCCTCTACACTGAAGTCTACACTACACTTGTGTGTGCCCGCTCCCCAGCCCCGCTCTCTGTGTCTATAAGACACAGAGAGTGTGGCTCAGCCCCACACAAACCTCCTGCTCCCTTCCTGCTGGCTATGGATGACAGCAGCAGGAGCCATTGGCTCCTGCTGCTACATCTCAGCCATTGAGGAGGGAGAGACCAATGAAGGTAAAAAACCTCCAGCCTTTAGAATCACTTTAAGCATACACCCATTTGAGGGCCATGTTTACCCACAAAGTAATGCACAGGTGTGCTGTGCATCTGTGGGCAGACAATCCCATTTATGTCAATTGGAACACTGCAGCTGCACAGGCACAGCCACCAAATTGACATCCTACGTCATGGGCTCTTTACCGTGATCAGTGATGCGCTGTGTCCAAGGGACATGGCGCACTACCTATCGCCTTGTTACGTGCATGCAACAGTGGGGGGACATCATATGACGTTGTCCCAGAGCGAGAGTGCTCCCGCCCGCCCGTCATTTCACTATCTGCTGCTACATCTCAGCCATGGAGGAGGGAGAGACCAATGAAGGTAAAAAACCTCCAGCCTTTAGAATCAATTTAAGCATACACCCATTTGAGGGCCATGTTTACCCACAAAGTAATGCACAGGTGTGCTGTGCATCTGTGGGCAGGCAATCCCATTTATTTCAATTGGGACACTGCAGCTGCACAGGCACAGCCACCAAATTGACATCCTACGTCATGGGCTCTTTACCGTGATCAGTGATGCGCTGTGTCCAAGGGACATGGCGCACTACCTATCGCCTTGTTACGTGCATGCAACAGTGGGGGGACATCATATGACGTTGTCCCAGAGCGAGAGTGCTCCCGCCCGCCCGTCATTTCACTATCCGGTGGGCGATAAGCAGTTAAGCAAGAAATAGGACAGCCTCTATGGGGGCCTTACAGACTGACACGTTTGCTCTGACACTTAGAAAATACAAGTAAATAATCAGAAGTCAGGAAATCCCTGAGAGATCAGGATACACTATTATATTACTTCAAGACTGGAAATTCCGACTACCACTTGTGACTAACACTTCAGCAACGACAGAGCCCATATTTCTTCAGTTCCTTACAAAACTGAGAGTCCAGTTCTGGACAGGCTTAGCTTATAAGCTCTGCATCACCACTACCTTGCCCAGCATGCCTTGCCCTCCATTATCATTACTGTGAGCCTTCAGGATGCTCCCCAATTAGTTTCCAAGCGAACACGCTGTCCCCTTAAGTTTTAATTAAAACCATAAAACTTTATAGCAACCATACTATTTACATAATAACGTGTTAATGGTTGAGACGTCTGTGTGAAATATATATTGTCTAGATTGCATCTGTGCCCGGCTGTGTGGGTGGAATATCAAGGGAGGTCATGTGTTTGGTCAGAGCTAAGTGCAGTGATGTCATCCCTTGGCATGGAACTGGTATCAGTCTCTGCTGTCTGGGACTTGTGCAGGAAAATAACGAAGCCAGCCCTGTCATTCCTAAGCATTCCGTGCCATGGACAGCCCAAAACTTTTTTTTTTTTTTTTTAATCTGTTCCAATTTTATAGAATATTTTATGACTATCACAGGGAAGAGATATGAAATCATAATGATTGGAAATTTTGCAGAGAAAAAAAAGTAGCATACAGACTGCCAAGAAGATAATCTACTGCAATGTAGCTGTAGGATGATATGCTAAAAGCTTACCTCACCCAAAACTGAAGAGTTACTTTTGGGCAGAATTAAAGCAAAAGCAAACCTGCGGGGAAATTAAAAAGCACTAAAATTGCAGCAGTCTGAGAAGGGGGGAAGAATAAGCTGTCAGCACCTATCCCTAAACCTTACTGCAGCGGAGTGACAGCCAAATGTTCCCAATCTTTGATAGCAGAGAAGAAGCAAAAAGTCAAGTCCAGGGCCTGAGCTTCCTATCAGATTTGTTATGTGAAAGCCAGGGGGAGTGCCTATTGCTATGCAAATAACGACCATTAGAAAGTCAGAATCTGTATAATAGTGGGAGGGCCTTGGGTGGCGATGACTGTGTTTCAACCTACTTTGATGATCATTAGTACATGATTGGTATAATTGGTTAACCACTTAAGCCCCGGACCATTTTGCAGCTAAATGCCCAGGCCAGGTTTTGCGATTCGGCACTGCGTCGCTTTAACAGACAATTGCGCGGTCGTGCGACGTGGCTCCCAAACAAAATTGGCGTCCTTTTTTCCCCACAAATAGAGCTTTCTTTTGGTGGTTTTTGATCACCTCTGCGGTTTTTATTTTTTGCGCTATAAACAAAAATAGAGCGACAATTTTGAAAAAATGCAATATTTTTTACTTTTTGCTATAATAAATATCCCCCAAAAACATATATATAAAAAAAAAAAAAATCCTCAGTTTAGGCCGATACGTATTCTTCTACCTATTTTTGGTAAAAAAAATCGCAATAAGCGTTTATCGATTGGTTTGCGCAAAATTTATAGCGTTTACAAAATAGGGGATAGTTTTATTGCATTTTTATTAATTTTTTTTTTTTACTACTATTGGCGACGATCAGCGATTTTATTCGTGACTGCGACATTATGGCAGACACTTCGGACAATTTTGACACATTTTTGGGACCATTGTCATTTTCACAGCAAAAAATGCATTTAAATTGCATTCTTTATTGTGAAAATGACAGTTGCAGTTTGGGAGTTAACCACAGGGGGCACTGTAGGAGTTAGGGTTAACCTAGTGTGTGTTTACAACAGTAGGGGGGTGTGGCTGTAGGACTGACGTCATCGATCGAGTCTCCCTTATAAAAAGGATCACTCGATCGATACGCCGCCACAGTGAAGCACAGGGAAGCCGTGTTTACACACGGCTCTCCCCGTTCTTCAGCCCCGGGGAGCGATCGCGACGGAGCGGCTATAAACGAATAGCCGCGCCGTCGTCCCGGATCGCTCCCCGAGGGAATCCGCACGCCGCATGCGGGGGGGGGGGGGGGGGTCCCGATTGGACCCCCCACCCGCTGAAAGGCAGGGACGTATATATACGCCCATCTGCCTGTCCGTGCCATTTTGCGGACGTATATAGTCGTGCGACGGGCGTTAAGGGGTTAATCATACACCTTGCTACGACTAAGGCTGTTGACGAAACGCGTTAGTTGTTTTGCGTGTCACTTCATGAAACCAACCATTACAATTTCTCTATAATGGCTACAGAGTTGCTGGCTCAATCCTTTTTCTTTTTAATCATACACCTGACCCGAACTTTGTGCAAGTGTAAGAATCAATGCTGGTTTGAATCCAAAAGATAGTCACATCAAATATTGATTTGATTTAGATTTTTCTTCTGTTCTCTAACTTTGCGTTTTGTAAAGTGATAAAAATAAACAATTCAAATATATATTTTTGAAAGTATTCTTACTTTACAGCATTTCTTCACACCTGCCTAAAACTTTTGCACAGTACTCTAGGTAGGCTCAGTTATAAACAGTAAAAAATAAATTAAAAATAAATACACCAAACTGTTGCCAACCTTTCTGCTTTTGTCCAGAATGGGTACTGTTGTTGTTCTTATCCCGGCATTTCTTTAAAAAAGTAAAAGAAAAAAAAATAAGACACGTTTGAAGTGATGTCATCGCCGCCTGTTGTTAAAATGCATTCCCGCTTCTGAAGCACGATCTGGATTCTGATGTGCTGTAAAACTGTTACATCAAAGGCCAATCTCAGATCTAAGCCCGAGAAGAGAAAGGAAAGGGGAAAAGGAGAACCCCCGGATGACTAAAAGTTGTTAAGAGCGTTATATGAAAGACGAAAGTGGCCTTTCTCCCCTGACAAATCGTTCAAAAGGTAAGCGCCAGTTAGGAAGTGCCCTGTCACATGGAATACAAATTCATCCACTGCCAATCTCAATTTACAGTGAAATGTTTTCATCTTCGGCTCCGGTTTAACTCCTTAAAGGGTAAACAGTCCCTTTCATAGAGCCAGGAATTATTCTCACTTTATCTATTTTTTTTTCTTTACATGATCAGAAATACGAGGACATCAGTCATCCTGTGCTTTAAACCTCAACTCTCTGCAGAATTGCATTAATTAAAGTCGGTTGCAGTTACAATTCCACTCAATCGGCTGATGTGCAGCAGATAGGGGATGTCCAGTGCAAGCTAATTGTGTTTAAAGTGGCATCATAGGTGTGCGCAGCCTATTGCATTAGGGCAGGGGTGCCTATTCTTTTTTAAGAGCGAGGGCCACTTTAGCAACTTGGTAACCGGCCACGGGCAACAATGTGCGGAGCAGGTGGATGACAGGTCTGTGTCCACTCTGTATATGCAGAGCAGACACAAACACAGCTCACTCTACTCTATGGATTGGAAATAGGCGGGTGTAAATGAACATCTACCACTCTATAGAGGTGAATGGAGAGTCACTTTGGGTCTGCATGAAAAATTGACAGGTGGACCCAATCGGACCGATCGTGTGAAAGGGGCTAAGGCTGCTTTCACGTTGATGCACTGTGGTTTACCCACACCTCAACTGACCTCAAACTTCACTTCAGGTACTGCTGGTGGGTCCTGCTGGTTGGTACTGCTTGTCCAAGGGCCAGATGTTAGCCTTTATCCAGATCTTGGGGCACTATTCCTTCCACTGACTCCAACAATGGGGCACTATTTCTTCCTCCGATACCAATGATGGGATACTATTCCTCCTTCTATTAGTGGCACTAATCCTCCTCCTATTGACCATCATCCCTGAGGCCATATTTATTCTCACTGATGCTGGACCTGGGACATTTTGTGCCCTCGCTGGCCACAATCCTCCTAAAGTCTAAAGGACAATAAACTGGCCCTTTGTTTGAAAAGTTTGGAGACCCCCGATCTAGGAGGACTGGAGCGATGTCATGACGTCACGTCCGATCTAGGGCGGAAATAAACAATTTATTTTTTACATACAAGATCAATTTTTTTTTTAATGAAGCTTCAATCCCTAAATTCTATTACAAGGGGTGTTTACATTCCTTGTAATAGGAATAAAAGTGAGTGAGTGTAAATATATCAAATTAAATAGAAAATAATAATTAGAAAAAAAGTAAAGTGCCCCCATCCCTCGATGTTTGTGTGCAGAAGCTCACGCATACGTAAGTCGCTCAGGCATATGTAAACAGTGTTCGCACCATGAACATTAGAAGGAGAGCAATCATTTTAGACTTCCTCTAAACCTATACAATTGTTTAAAAGCGTTGCCTAAGAAGATTTTTAAGTATCGTTGTTTGTGACCATTCCTCGAGCATGCACAGTTTTAAAGCATGACATGTTAGGTATCTATTTACTTGGAGTAACTTAATCTTTTATATTGTACCAAAAAATTGGGTTATATTTTATGTTTTTTTTTGGAGTAAAATTCATTAAAGTGTATTTCTTCCAAAAAATAATTGCTCAACTACCAAAAGACATACACAATTGCAACCATATTATTCTCACTTTAAACACATCCTGGGGCACTATTTAAAAATACAGTATTTGAAATTGGGCTTTGTATTTGGAGCCACCTTGCCTTAAGCAGACTGTCTATTCAAATTTAGTGTTTGCTAGACTGTAGTCAACCTAAGCCTGATTTTTAGTTTTGCTTTCTTAGATTTCTACTGTGCTCTGGTTATTGTTTACTTCTGCCTGCTTCTGAGAAGTGTCTCTGGCACTATTATGGGGGTTGCACCAATCAGACTTATAAAACATTTGTGTCCCCCTGGCCAACCCCTGGGAGGTTTATTGCCAGTAGTGCAGGTTCACGGAGAATATAAATATGCAGGAATGACCTTGGGAAGTCAGTTGTCCCCTGGGACTATAAGAGGCTATTGGATCCTGTCAGGCCCACTATCTGGGAAGGAGACCAGGTGCCTGGACAGGTTTGGGGTCTAGTGTGCTAGATATGGGGATTTAAGCACCAGGGAGGAGCTACAGCATAATTGGTGATCTTGAGAAGTTGGTCGGAAACTTGGTAACCGACTGAAGTATGGTGGCCTTTTCTGGAGCAAAGAATCAGTAGTTAGACCAACAAGTGTCAGGACCTAATTTCAATGAGTGCTGGGTTGGCTTGAAGGTCTAATATCTGTAAAAACTGTAAGTCATTTTAGTCCCTCACCTGGAGTTTTGCATAGCCCATGGATGTCCTGCACCCTCATCCTGTCTCATAGGAGTGTTTAGTGAGAGCCAATAAACTCAATCTCTTGCATCAAAAAGTGCTACAAATTACTTTTTTTTTTAACCTCAGCTAAAGCTGAACACCATCTTTGATATTCTTTACAGCCCAAATTAACTATGTCCCTCTCTAACATGTGAGGCCACGGGATGTGTGGTATTAACTGTATGTAGCTGATGCTGTGTTCTGGGGTAAAGCCGACACATTCCTTTCTCATACCTGGAACACAGTAGAGTTTATCACACTGGTGCTCAGCCATTCAGAGTAAGCAATGTATTCTATCAATGAATACAAAGCTTCCTCTGACTGGCCGAGTCAGAGGTTGTGATTTCATCAGCCCACTTCTCTGACTCAACCAATAAGAGTGCCACTGTGATAGACTATACAGTAGAACCTCGGATTATGAGCCTAATCAATTCCAGAAGCTGTCCTCTGGCCTTTCCGTGCATTTCCGAATGGCGCCGTTTTGGCTCCGGCACCCCCCACCTCAGGCCACATGTGGTACTGCACACCACGTTGGCCTGAATCCTGCTCGTTTTGCAAGACAACACTCACAAACTGAGTTAGGATTTTTTTAAATACAGTGCTCATATTGCGAAACGCGCCTTAACCGCGTTACTCGCAATCTGAGGTTCCACTGTACTGTGTTCCGTTTATGAGAATGGAAGCCTCGACTCAAACCCAGAAGACAGTGGGGTATGCTGTATGTATATCAAAAGATGGAGTTCAGCTTTAAGGCCCCTTGCACACTGGGGCGTTTTTCATGCGGTACATGCCCTGTAGTGTTCAATGTGAAAGCCTGAAGGCTTTCACATTGAAGCGGTGCGCTAGCAGGAGCGCTCCAAAAGTCCTGCTAGCCGCATCTTTACCGCGGTATAGGAGCGGTGTGTTCACCGCTCTTATACCGCGCCTTCCCATTGAAATCAATGGAAAAGCGCAGTAATACCGCGGTAATACCGCCCGCAACACGGGCGGTATTAACCCTTTTTCGGCCGCTAGCGGAGGTTAAAACCTCACCGCTAGCGCCCGAATATCGCGGTAAATACAACGGTACAGCCGCTATACCGTCACCGCGTCTGCACACCTCGGTGTGAAAGCAGCCTAAGTATTTAGCATGATTCAACCAATATCTCACAGTGCTTCTGGATAGGGCCACATCCTCATCACATGATTCTGCATTGTGAGAAGTACAGAGGCTTCACAGCCATTTGAAAAATAAGATACCAGCAGCTGCATAGGATGAACGTCACTATGAAGACTGTGACCACCAGCTCATCTGTGCCCCTGGAATCTGTGTTGAGCTACATTTTTAATGTCTGACTGGAGTGTACCTTAAAGGTATTCAAACACTATTAGTTCTGCATTTGCAGTTTCCCACACCTTACCAGCTGGCCCTTTTAGATAAAAATTCCATTCAACTTCCTATAAAAACTTGTGTGATTCTGTTTGATTCTCTCCAGCGTGTGCTGTGGGCTTTTCTCATGCTCAAGGCGCACCCTGCTGTATTCACAGAGCCGGAGACAAGTTATTGGTTCTGTTCAGGTTGTCAAGATTTGGCGTTCATGCTAAGGAGAAGTAACAAGCGGATGGAGCCTGAAAGGCGCCCTGTAATACGGCATCGTGTCTGCAATAGCAATGCAGGCCGAGAAGCTCTGCTAGTTTACGTCTATGTAGTTTCTTTTTTCCTGACTTATTCTTTTACACTAAACATGCTGCATGTGTTTATAATATGTTATCCTGACCTTAGGTTGGATCTATGAAAATACACCTTTATAGAGTGCAATTTCCAAATCGCCAGGAAGATAAGGATTTAGTGATATGATGGGAAACACATTATATTTCTATATATTTTTCTTTGTAGTGGGGCCACCAACGAGATTGTACAATGTTTACTTTAAGGCAGTGGCGGCTGGTGTGGGCGCAAACAAACTAAAAAAAACATAAATTGCAGCCACTGTGCCCATCAAACGCAGCTACATTGCCATCAAACGCAGCCACTGTGTCCTTCAAACGCAGCCACCGTGTCCATCAAACGCAGCCACTGTGCCCATCAAATGCAGGGACTGTGCCCATCAAATGCAGGGACTGTGCCCATCAAATGCAGCCACTGTGTCCATCAAATGCAGCCACTGTGTCCATCAAACGCAGCCACTGTGTCCATCAAATGCAGCCACTGTGTCCATCAAATGCAGCCACTGTGTCCATCAAATGCAGCCACTGTGTCCATCAAACGCAGCGACTGTGCCCATCAAATGCAGGGACTGTGCCCATCAAATGCAGCCACTGTGTCCATCAAATGCAGCCACTGTGTCCATCAAACGCAGCCACTGTGTCCATCAAATGCAGGGACTGTGCCCATCAAATGCAGCCACTATGCCCATCAAACGCAGCCACTGTGCCATCAAACGCAGCCACTGTGCCCCCATAAAGTGGCGCCACTGTGATATTAAACGCAGTTACTTTACCCATCAATTGCTGCCAGTGTGCCCATCAATTGCTGCCAATGAGCCTATCAATTGCTGCTTCTGTGCCCATCATTTGCTGCTAGTGTGCCTATCAATTGCCACTACTGTGCCCATCAATTGCTGCCAGTATCCCCATCAATTGCTGCTACTGTGCCCATCAATTGCTGCCAATGTGCCCATCAATTGCTGCTAGTGTGCCCATCAATTGCCACTACTGTGCCCCATCAAATGCTGGCAGCGTGCCCATCAATTGCCGCTACTGTGCCCCATCAAATGCGGCCTGTGTGCCCATCAATAACCGCTATTGTGCCCCATCAATTGCTGCCAGTGTGCCCATCAATTGCCGCTACTGTGCACCATCAAATGCTGCCAGTGTGCACCGCCCGGCACTTACCTGTCTTAGGCGTCCAATCACAGCGCCTGTCGTTTTAGCCAATCAGGTGACAGGTATCAAACCGGAGCACCTGATTGGCTGAGAGGCGATTCAGTGTTAGCAAAGTGAATTCCTTTGCTTTCCTAACACAACGCTGAGTGAACAGCAAGCGCCCAGCATGCTGCCCGCTGTTCACCTTTTTGGACGCCTATTAGAGCGCATGAGATATGTAAATAACCTGATGTTGCAACTGTGATCAGGTGACCTCAGACACACATTCTATTGAACCGACCAATATTCAGCCCGTGTGTATTAGGCTTCACATATACCCAGTGAAGTGACTAGCCACAGGTGATACACAGAGATGAAACAAATGATCCTACATAGGTTGTATTTGTCTATCTGCAGCCATCTCTTCTCGATGTCTTTTAAAAGAATACAGTTAACACAGAATTTCCAATTGTCAGAAGTTAGGGGTTGGCGATCTGATGTCACATACTGCAAAGCATAGAGCTGAGTGTAATATGAGGCCTGAGTGGAGGGTAAGGAAACAACCCCCTCTACACTGTCTCATCGGGAAACATGCACAGCTAAGGCTGTC
Organism: Rana temporaria; assembly: GCF_905171775.1. NCBI lineage: Eukaryota > Metazoa > Chordata > Amphibia > Anura > Ranidae > Rana > Rana temporaria. Next base: position 431,622,621 of record NC_053492.1, read on the forward strand.
AATCTCAGGCCGTGTGCTGGAGCTCTCCCTCACCCTCCTGGATCCCTTGGAGCTGGGATAAGCTGTCAGATGTGACTTGCCATAAGCTGTCAGAAGTGACTCATGCAGATGGCAAATGCTTTGGATTGAGACAAGTTCACAATGTAGAAGGATATGTTTTTTTAATTCTTAATTTCAGGGATTTACAACCACTCGAATGCATTGCAAAAAAAAAATGCACCAGGGCGCCAGTGTCTGAATTGGCCTTTGGACCTTGGGTCTGCCTGAAGTGAATTTTTTTTTTTTTTGGCTGCATGCAGACAGGTGAGCGAGAATTAGTCCAGAAGACACTTTTCACATATTTATTTGTAAAACATTTGGAAAACCATTTATCATTTTCCTTCCACTTCACAATTATGTGCCACTTTGTGTTGGTCTATCACATAAAATCCCAATAAAATACATTTACATTTTTGGTTGTAACATGACAAAATGTGGAAAATTTCAAGGGGAATGAATACCTTTTCAAGGCACTGTACAGTGTTTATTTTGGCAGCAAATTTCAATTTAGTTTTAGTCTTAGGACTAAAATTACATTTTAGTTTTAGTCCCATTTTAGTCTTCTGCAATTGTTTTAGTCGTATTTAGTCGACGAAATCTCCATAAATCATCCTACATTTTAGTCAACTAAAATCCTTTTAGTCGACTAAAACTCATTTTAGCCATCTAAAATCGAATGTGTGTAGTTAAATTGTAATGTATTATTTAAGAATTTCTCTACAATTTCCAAACTCATTATATACTGCTGGAGTGAAAAATCGAATATGTTATTATTTAGGGTATTGAGGTATGAACATGTACTACAGGCCAGTGTTAATTTTGATGTCAAATGTCAATTTAGTTTTAGTCTTATGCCCCGTACAAACGACCGTTATTCATGTCATGGAAAAAAACAAAGCTTTTCTCTATGTGATTCCTCTCAAGCCTGCCTTGCATACACACGATCGTGAAAAAAAATGCTAGAGCAAAGTGCGGTGACGTACAACACGTACGATGGCACTATAAAGGGGAAGTTCCATTCAGGTGGCCCCACCCTTTGGGCTGATTATGCTAATTCTCCATCTCATAACTTGCTTCTGAGCATTTTTTTCCCCCTCGTTAAAGCGTACACACAACCGTTTTTCACAACGAGAAAAACGACGACGTGAAAAACAACGAGAAAATATTGAGCAGGTTCTAAATTTTTAATGCCCATTTTTTCTCTTCGAGAAAAATGCTCTGGAGCCTACACATGACAGTTTTTCACGACCAATTAAAAAAATTGCATTTTTCTCGTCATGAAAAACGCTTGTGTGTACGCGGCATTAGTCTTTTGACTAAAATGTAGACATGTGCAGACTGGAATATTGTGTTTCGTTTTTTCGTTTTCGTTTGGAAAATAAATTTATTTTAGTTACTCCCAAAATTGGTTATTTCGGTTTGGTTATTTCGTTTTTCGCTGGGGAATAGCTTTCGTCTGAAAATCCAATAATACTTGGTTTCTGTCGAATGGTCAAAAGAATATTCGACGGAACGTCGAAACTTTACGTTGAATCGTACATTTTCGTTCGAATATTCCGTCTACAAGAATTCTAATGTTGTATGACTAGTAATAGTGTCGAATCTATTTTCTCATAAATCGAAATCTATTCTCTGTAATGTCGAATCTATTATTTCTATAGTGTCGAATCTTTTCTCTATGATGTCAAATCTTTTCTCTATGATGTCAAATCTTTTCTCTATGATGTCAAATCTTTTCTCTATAATGTCGAATCTCTCTATATTGAATTTTTACCGCAACGAAAACGAAAATAAAGCATTTTTTATGTCGGATCTTTCGGTTTTCGTTTCTTGCGCTTTCGTTATCGTTTGTTGTCGGAATTTCCGACAACAATTGTTCGATGGAGCATACAGGTGGTCGGATTATCTGACAAAACATGTCCGTCAGACAATTGTTCTCAGAATATCTGATCGTGTGTACGGGTCTTAAGTTATACTCATGTTTAACACCATATGCATTCAGAGATATGCCTGGAGTATCTCAGCTTGTCATAGACTTTCACAGGCTGCAGGCAGTGACGTCCATGCCTCCCAGGCACACTAATATGTTAGCCTTGGCCTCATGCTTCAGACATGAAATCAACTCAGAAGTATAATTTACAATAACACACACCATCCCCATTGGGGGCCACTGAGCAGCGTTACCCAACATAGTCCCAATGCTTAGACAAGGCAATTCGTCATATGTCCTGTTTCTTCAGTTCTGAAAAAAGTAGCACATGTTCTACTTTGATGCAGCACATCACATTGCTACACACTATAATGCAATAGAGTTGAATAAACTGTTGTCAGATTTAATAAAGTTAAAAGAAAAACAATGAAACGCGTGCGCCGTGCACACCAGCAGGCATTCACTATATGCAGCTTAGCGTGGGCCTGCTGGTGTGAGTGGGCCCAAAGGGAATATTCTTATTATGTAACTCTCTTTTAGTAAAAGCTTTATATAAAATAACATAAACCACTCACATGTAGGTAGCATGGTCAGATTTTTCACCAGTATGCAACGCCAATTCAGAAAAGCCCTTCCAAGCATGAAGACGTCACAAGGGATTATAATGTTTATTCTTTTTCTAATAAAAGAGAAAAGTACCCTGTGTTGTCTGCTCTTCATTATAACTTTTACTTTTAAATAGGGTTGTCCCGATACCACTTTTTTAGGACCGAGTACAAGTACCGATACTTTTTTTCATGTAGTCGCCGATACCGAATACGATACTTTTTTTAAATGTCATGTGACAGTTTTCAAACCACAATACAGACTAAGGATATTTTCTTTAGAATTATGAAGAACTCTAACTCAAGACATTATAAAAGAATAAAAATGAGTAAAAATGAATAAAAATGTTTTATTTGCTTGTCACGCAGTAGTAAAAAACTCAAAGAATTTTCATAGAACATGTTGATAAATACAAAAAAAGTATTCTATTTAGGTATCGGGAGCATTTGTGCGAGTACGAGTACTCCCGCAAATACTCGGTATCGGTCCCGATACCGATACTAGTATCGGTATCTGGACAACCCTACTTTTAAATATATGTAACATCTTACAGTTTTGGATAGAAAGGGGTTGATGAAAGCGGCATTTTGACCCCAGAAATGCGTCAGCTGAGAGTTCTACAATACAGATTATTTATAACAGGAGGTGTCATATAGATTTATTTGTAATTGCAAGAGGAATCATTTGTAACCTTTGTGCATGTGACATGTCTGGTTTACTTTGTCCTCTGTGAGTATATTTTATTTTAAAGAATATGTAAGCCCAGCATTTCATATTCCTGATATGTGGCTGCTGTACTATGTACTTGTATGACAAAAAGTATCCTGTTCTATTTATATTGCTTCCTTATTATATATATAATGTTTGGGGGTTCTAAGTAATTTCGAGCAAAAAATACTGATTTTAACTTGTAACCAAAAAGTGCCAGAAAAGGCTTATGTGACGTACATACGGTCGGAATTTCCGCCAGCAAAAAAACAATGTGAGCTGTGTAGTTTATTAGACCGTGGGGCAGATTCACGTAGAATTGAATAGGCGCAGCGTATGTGAGATACGCTACGCCGCTGTAACTTACTTTTCGTAGCTTTGAATCCAGAAAGAATTCGCAACGTAAGTTACGGCGGCGTAGTGTATCTCTCGCAGCGTTTCGGCGCGTAATTCAAATCGGCGAATAGGAGGCATGTTTCATTTAAATGAAGCGCGTCCCCGCGCCGAACGAACTGCGAATGCTCCGTTCCTAAATTTCCCGCCGTGCATTGCGCTAAATGACGTTGCAAGGACGTAATTTTTTTGACGTGGACGTAAATTACGTCCAGCCCAATTCAAGGACGACTTATGCAAACAAAATATAATTTTTAAAATTATACGCGAGAACGACGGCCATACTTTACATTGCGTACGCCACCAAATAGCAGCTTTAACTATACGCCGAAAAAAGCCGACTAGAGATGACGTAAAAGAATGCGACGGCTGCTCGTACATTCGTGGATCGTCGGAAATAGCTAATTTGCATACTCGACGCGGAAAACGACGGGAACGCCACCCAGCGGACGCCGAAGAATTGCATCTAAGATCCGAAGGCGTACGAAGACGTACGCCTGTCGGATCTAACCCAGATGCCGTCATATCTTGTTTTGAGGATTCAAAACAAAGATATAACACGGGAAATTTGAAAGTACGCCGGCGTATCAGTTGATACGCCGGCGTACTCTCTTTGTGGATCTGCCCCCGTGTGTATGCAAGCCAAGCTTGAGCGGTATTCCGTCGGAAAAACCATCCAACGTGTGTACGCGGCATTAGTCCTGAAGTAGTTTACACCAATCCAGTGTGCTTTGTCTGTTTGTCTTATGAAAAATTGTTCAAACTCATTTTCGAAAAAACGAACACTCGGCTGTGAGAGCAAACGATAGTGCCATCATGTAATGACTGATAAATCATTCAATATACATAAATGCATCTGTTTTTTGTTTGCTTTTTCACATATACCTAGTGCAAACAGTTTGGATGGAAAACACATAAACCTTTCAATTTATCGTTCGTTCAGCAGAAAATTTCCAAACTTGTCCTTCTTTTTTTGGCTCAAAAATGTCCCAACCGATTACCGATCTGTGTCGAAAACTGTCGAAATGACCGAATTCCGGCTGATTTTTCGTATAGTGTTTGGCCAGCATTAGACTAGGTTTAGAAATTCATCTAAAACCGCTGCTCCTCATAAAAGTGAACAGTGATGTGACGCCTACTCAACGCCTGTTTTAACCTCATCGTTGCGGAACAACCTTGCTGCAACTGCGTGCATTGCATTGTGTTTGTGGCGCTTCTCATTTGCCTGAATGGGAAATGATTGAGACATGTTAGATCATTTTTGCTGTGGGTGCAAAGTGAAGCATTGCTATCACGGCAGGGCTCAAGTCCTGTGGGAACGCGTGGGAATGGAGTTCCTGCATTTTTTTCACAGCAGGAACTCAGTTCCCTTTGCAGGACTAGAGCAGCCGAGAGCAGCCGAGCCAATTCTTCACTTAGCGGCGATGCCCAGCTCGAGTCACTGTTACTGGCCGCTTCCTGTATATGGATTCATTGGGTAGTGTGCGGGTATTCCGTCACTTCCTCGATGCCGCAATGTCTCCTGGGAGCTTTTGTCATTGTTCCCAGGAGACATTGTGGAGGACTGGCACAAGTTAGCGCAGGATTTAGAAAGAACTTGCATGCGGTTTAGTAATTATGCATATGAGCGTATCATTTTTTTTTTTTTTTAGTGGGGGAGTGGATCTTGGGTGGGAGTTCCCACACTTTTTTCCCCAGGACTTGACCCCTGTATCACGGCATGTGATAATCACAGTTTGCTGCCATTGCAGCTTAAGAAAGGGGGCGAGTTGGGCGGTGCAAAAAACGCAGCTCACCCGCGTGTTTTTGATGCCCCAAACCGCTAGTCTAAACAAGGCCTTACAGGTTCACTTAAGACATAGGCTCAGTTCCCTAGTACTCCATACCACCACCAAAGTCTTCAGCAAGGCTTTGTCATTTTGGTAGTTTGATTATTCAGATACTTAAGATAATGCAGCGCCGCAGCCCCGACAGCTTCAAGACTTATTTTCTTCCATCAAGTATCCCGCAAAGGTCGTGTCGAGCCTGAAGTGATTAGGATTTGACAAGTTCTTGTCTTCTTATAATGCAGAGAGACACTTTTCACTTACTGTAGTTTATTAGTAACAAAGATTTAGTTACACGGAGCCACTCATTGATGTTGATTAAAACTAAGCAGCTGGCCGCCCAGTACCTGAGAGTCAGACGTTACAAGACTAACTGCTTCTGAGAGCTGATGTTTAGTAAATCATTGCCTATACATTGAGACACTTCACGGAAAGACTTGTGTTGATAACAAAACTGGCAGTCACAGTCAGGTCTGGATTTGTGCAAAGGCAACGTTTATTTGACAGATTTTTAATGCCAACATATTTCTGAATGTCTTTTCAGGGAACAATGAAACCATTCCCATCAGTCCCTGCCCCAGAGGAGCTTAACCACTTGCCGACCAGCCACTGTCCTTATACTGCGGCAGGTCGGCACGATCCCACGAGCAGTCGTAGCTGTACGTTGGTTCCTTTAAGTGGGATAGCAGGCTGCACTGCGGGGGTGCCGATGCGCCGGCCATGCGCGATCGTGGGCACAAGAGGCAGAACAGGGACTTGACCTCCGCTACAGCAACAGCACAGGTGAAAACATCTCTAGTCTGGTGATTGGGCAGTAAAACAGGCAGAAGCAAACAGCATGTTGATTGTCTGCACATGTTCAGTAGATCCTGATTTTCAAGTTGCCTAGGAAGGAGTCAGCATATGATTTGCATATACAGTAAATGCTGAGAATAGGGTCTGTGCTGAGGGGGGGTTTAGAATTCAGGGGCCAGGAGTGTGTAGGGGGGTTTGGGGCTGTTGGACGAACGCTCTTCTGAGTTGGGGAAATGGGGCTGTCTGGGGAGATCTATACTTATGATATGGGCTTGGGAGGATTTTTTCTATGAGGAGGGGGTAATTCGTGGTTGAGCTCTGTACACTAGCTTGAGTGTAATGTACTTCTGACTCCTGCACTCCCTGCATTATGCACTGCTGAGTTTTGCACTGTGTTAAGCATTCCTGATCCCGTGCTATAACTATTCTTGACCGATACACTCTGTGTGGTAAGTCCCCCTGACCCCTGTACTCTGAATTATGCACCCCTGACCCCTACATCTCTGTGCATTACACACTCCTGACCCCTGAATTCTTTGCAACAACCACTGGTCCCCACACTCTGCGTGATACGCACTCTTGAGCCCTGCACTCTGTGTAATAACGAGTCCTGATCCCTGCTATCCGTGTGTTATGCTTTCCTGATCCCTGCACTCTGTGAGTCACACAATCCTGACCCCTGCACATTGTGCATTATGCACTCCTAAGCCCTGCATTCTGTGCAATATCCACCTCTGGCCCCTGTACTCTATCGGTTTTGCAATCCTGCCCCCTGTAATCTGTGTATTATGCACTCCTAAACCTTGCACTATCTGCACTACATGCTCCTGAGCCCTGTATTCTGTGTGTTGTACACTTCTGAGCTCTACCATTATGCACTCCTGTCCCAATGACTATCTGCGTAACACTCCTGGCTTCTGCACTCTGTGTGATAAGCAGACCTGAGCCCTGCATTTTGTGTGTTGCACACTCCTGAGTACTTCACTCTGTGGATTACCCACTTCTAAGACCTCCACTCTGTGAATTATGCACTGCTTCAGCCCTGTACTCTGTATGTTACACACTCCTGAGCCATCCACTCTGTGTGTTATACACTTCTGACCCCTGCACTATGTGCAATATGCACTCCTAAACCCCTCTGCTCTCTGTGCTATGTTCTTCTGACCCCTGCACTCTGTGCATTATACACTCCTGAGCCCTACACTCAGTCTTCAACTAGAGCCATGGGTGCTCAACCTGTGGCCCTCCAGCTGTTGTGGAACTACAAGTTCCATGAGGCGATGCGAGCGACTGGCAGTTACAAGTGTGACTCCCAAAGGTAGAGGCATGATGGGACTTGTAGTTCTGCAACAGCTGGAGGGCCACAGGTTGAGTACCCATGAACTAGACTTTAGCTTTAAATGTACCAGAAAAAAAGTCTGGTCACCAGATAGCTGTGCTGTCTGGCAAAGTTGTTTAAATATCAATTGGGTGGATAGAAATTCAAGTTAAAAACATTCTCATATATGTTTTACAGCAGTGTATTTAATTGTTTCCCATTGCCATGGCATTCTGAATGCATATGCACAACCTGTATACTAATCAAAAAAAGAAATAAAAAGAGGGGGCCGGATTCAGATACAATGACGTATCTGTCCGGCGTAACGTATCTTAGATACGTTACGCCGCTCTAACTTTGGGCGCAAGTTCCGTATTCATAAAGAACTTGCGCCCTAAGTTACGGCGGCGTAACGTATGTGGGCCGGCGTAGGCCCGCCTAATTCAAATGGGGATGTGGGGGGCCTGTTTTATTAAAATTTTGCTCGACCCCGCGTATTTTAAGTTTTTTTTAACGGCGCATGCGCCGTTCGTGAAAACATCCCAGTGCGCATGCTCGAAAATCCGCCGCAAAACGTCATTGCTTTCGACGTGAACATAAATTACGTCCAGCCATATTCGCGAACGACTTACGCAAACAATGTAAAAATTCAAAACTCGGCGCGGGAACGACGGCCATACTTAACATTAGCTATGCCTCATATAGCAGGGGTAACTAAGCGCCGGGCGGTCGTTCTTTTCTGAATCGGCGTAAATCCTAATTTGCATATTCCTTGCGTAAAACATACGGAAGCGCCACCTAGCGGCCAGCCTGAAATTGCAGCCTAAGATCCGACGTTGTAAGACACTTACACCTGGCGGATCTCAGTCGCATAGATACGACCGAGCACAATCAGAGATACGACGGCGTATCAGGAGATACGCCGTTGTATCTCTTTCTGAATCCGGCCCAGGGTGTGTTTGTTAGTTTCCAGTCACCATCTATCATTGGTATCTAGTTTATTCCTGAAATAATATCTAATGGTGTGACTTTATCATTCCAAAACCTAAAATATCTTCACCATGTCCAGTGCCTGTTCCAGGCTAGTAAAAATAAGTCTTCTTGCTTTTTGTTACATGCACATGACATGGAAAATTGTAAATGGAAATGGTACGCCATGGGGTGAATGCATCAAACAAGACGTTTGACCTCTAATTAAAGGATTATGCTGTAGTAACTTGATTACCACTGTGACTAGTGAGCAGCACTACCCTTTACTCTGGAGAAAGTAATCCCAATTGAAGACTCAGTGCCGGGCTTGTCTGTGTGACATTGGACAGAGAAGAAAAAAAAATAATGTTTTTTTCCGGTATACTAAAGGGGGGCATAAATGAGGCCCACTGAGCATCCCAACAGCAATGATTAGACCATTAAACAATCATTTTTCTATCTGATGTTCACATCCACTGGATAGTACATGTCAGATTAGCTTCCCAAAGAGCAAGGCTGGCTTATCTCAGTTTATTAATCGGCAGAGTCCTCTAGGATTTGATCAATGTTTGTCCAACCTTTCCAATCAAAATCCTGATTGATTGATCAGATGTGATCAGATAGTTGTAGAGGTGAAATTGTAGTCATATCCTGTACTTAAAGGAATACTTATAATACTTATAATGTAGCCCCTCCAAAAGCACCCATGTCTACCCTGGCGGTCTAATATTCACCTTTCCCCAATCTATCGGAGGTAGCACACTAACCTGTCAAAGTCTTCCCGACCGGGTGTATGCTTTGCACTCACACTCATTCCTTTGGAAAGTTAGTTCAGAGTGTGATGCCTTGTACACACGATCGGTTTTCCCGGCTGTAACAGGAGTGACTTTTGGGCACAGATTTAGCCCAGGAGATGGGGTACACATGTTGGATTGTTTTGGCGTAGACAGTGATTTACAGTATATTCCTTAATGCCTGCAAAGAATATTCTATGACTCATTTCTATGCTTAGCCCTGACTAGTGACATGCTAATTGAGTCAGGGCCTGGAAGACATTCCATTGTCCTTGTGTAAAGGTGTTAACCCAGGTCTGCTCCCAGAACTTTAATTATGCATGCTAAATACTGTTTATGTGTGATAACACTGTCTAAAGCCTAGTGATGCTCAGAGGTGTGAATATGTGTCAAGCTGTATGCGGAGACGGAATGTCTGCCTAGGGAACTCAGTGTGTGATGGGGTTTTGTTTGTTATGCTGTTAATTAAGGAATGTGCAGTGATTAGACATGATAATTATAGGCCGGCGCTGACCTGTCTAGAATGGTTAGTAATTAGCCTTAGTGTGTGGGTGGGGAGTTGATTGTTCCTTTAATGCCTTGTACGGTATATAAGCTGAGAAGAAACCATTAAAATTGTCTTCATTTTGAAACCAGTAATGGAGCAAGTCTCGTTATTCTGGGAAATGGGAGGCCTGCTGGTTTGTCTGTGTGTCAGATGAACTGTCGTAGTTGATGGAAGGTCGTAAACGGTGGTGACCGTTACACCGGCGGTAAAAAGTCCACCAGGAAAACCGAGGGGAAAACCAAGAACCTGCTCGGCAGCCTTATCTCTCTACACATGGCCGGTTTTCCTGGCAGGAAAACTGCCATTAAAGCTTTGGCCTGGGAAACCCGGCCGTGTGTATGCTCCATCGTAGTGTTTCCCATAGGAAAACTGCCGGGAAAAAGACCTCCCGGAATCCCGGCAGGAAAAAAGAAAACATGTTCTCATTTTTCCCGCCGCGATTCCGGTGGTTTTCCTGTTGGGCAAACTGCGATGGAGCATACACAGGGCCGGGATTCCCAGCCAAAAGCTCTCATGGCCGTCTTCCTGCCAGGAAAACCGGTCGTGTGTACAAGGCATGAGTTTGTATTCAAGAGGCACAGGGCTGGCCAAGAAGATTTTGAGATTGATAGGTGTGTAGGCAAGTGCAGACTATGTACTCCACTAGCATTGCAGATGGTGGCAATGCAGGTGGGGAAGGGAAGTTGAGAGGAACTCTATGATTTTCTCAGTCACAGGGAGGCAGCCATCTGATTGGATGCTGACACCTTATGTGACTCTGGTGGCAAACTTGAGTCAGGCAGAGTCTATTTAAGACTGGCTCCCGAGCTCGGCGTGCTTTTTAGTTAGTGACTAACGTAGGGTACGGAACCCTGTTTGTCAGGGACAATACTGGGGATACTGAAGGGACAGTGCAGGGACTAAGTCTACCTTCCAGGAAGCCTTACCTTTTGGGTATGGACAGGCCAGGCTGCATTGCAATCCTCCATGGCAGATGCTATTGGCATCTTCCAGCCTGCATCCCGTGGGTCCACCGCTGTCTTAGTTGTAAGTGGTTTCGGTCAGGTGTGCTTCCCGCTGGGCCTGTTGCTTTGCAGAACTGTTTTACATTACACTGTTACTGCCAAAATCAGACTTGTGCTTCCTGCCAACCGCACAATGCTGCACCTAACCCACAGTCTAGTATATGACCGGCAGGACAGATTAGGGACAAAAAAAAAAAATCGAATCTTGAGTTTCAGCAAAGTAACTTTGCCTAGCCTCCTCTCTTCCACTAAGATTACGTTTAATCACCTCAATACCGGACACTTTCACCTCCTTTCTGCCCAGGCCAGTTCTCAGATTTCAGTACTGTCACACTTTGAATGACAACATTGTACACAAAGGAAACTTTTCTAATATTTTTTTTTTTTTTTAGACAGAAAGAACTTACTTTTGGTGGTATTTAATCACCCCTCGGTTTTTATTGTTTGCTAAATAAATGAAAAAAGACCAACAAACTTTTTTTCAAAAAAGTGTTTTTCATCGTTTCTGTTATAAAATTTTGCAAATAAATAATCTTTCCTCATAAATTAAGGCCAAAATGTATTCTGCTGCATTTCTTTGGTAAAAATAACCCAAATCAGTGTACATTATTTAAAGGAGTTGTAAAGGAAAATGTTTTTTTTTGCTGAAATTACTGTTTACAGGGCATAGAGACATAATAGTTAACTGATTCCTTTTAAAAATGATTAAAAATAGATAAAAATCAATCATATAATGTACCTACAGTTTCAGTTTCGCTTTTCATCTAGTTTCATGCTTCTGTGAAGGACAGAGACACAGGGCCAGATCCACAAAAGGGATACGCAGGCGTATCTACTGATACGCCGTCGTATCCCTGTTTCTATCTATGCGGCTGATTCATAGAATCAGTTACGCATAGATATTCCTAAGATCCGGCAGGTGTAATAGTTTTACACTGTCGGATCTTAGGATGCAGTACCGCGGCCGCCGCTGGGGGCATTTCTCGTCAAAATTCTGCGTCGGGTATGCAAATTTGCACTTACGGAGATCCACAAAGATTTTTCCCTTCGTTTTTTTTCCGTAAGTGTTAGTTTGCCATCGCAAAATTAGGGCTGCTTTTACAAAGTGTAAACTTAGTACACCATGTAAAAGTAGACCCTTCTTTCCCGCGTCGCTGTCAAATTTTTTTTAAATTTTTTTTTTCCGCCGCAACTCTTTTTTTTTCTTTTACACCCGTCGCGATTCTCAAAACTCGGCGCAACGTAAATCCGCGCAAAGCACGTCGGGAAAATAGCATCGGGAGCATGCGCAGTACATCCGGCGCGGGAGCGCGCCTAATTTAAATGGGACTCGCCCCATTAGATTGGGCACGCCTTGCGCCGGACGGATTTAAGTTACACAGCTGCAAATTTCTAGGTAAGTGCTTTGTGGATCGGGCACTTAGGTAGAAATTTTGCGGCAGTGTAACTTAAATAGGAACATTTAAGTTAAGCCCGCTGGCTGTGGATCTGGCCCACAGAGCCAATACAGGGCAGTGTTTGTTTTTAAAATGAAACGGATTGGTTCTGAGGGGTTTTAGACACACAGTAATCACACCTTCTTGATTAGAGACCACAGAGAGAAGCTCCCAGTACTTTTTTCATAAGGAAACAGACAACCAGGAAGTGTGTAGAACAAAGAAGGATTACAGCAAAAACGAACAATGACGACATGAAACCAGGACTGCATTAAGGTAAAGGAAGCTATTTAGCTAAAAAAAAAAATGTTCCTTTAGTGACCCTTTAAGTCTCTAGCAAAGTTCTAGAGACCACAAACTATGGTACAAATATTTGAAAATCAATCAATCCTGATGTGCTGATGGCTCTCTTTTATTGAGGCCCTAAAATGTCAGGACAGTACAGATATCCACCAAATGACCCCTTTTTGGAAAGTAGACATTCCAATGTATTTATTAAGAGGCATGGTGAATTTTTTGTCACAGTTATTATAAAGAAAAAACTTAAGTTTTAATCATTGCCGACCAGCCGCCATCGTTATACAGCGGCAGGTCGGCACATTCCCGCAAATTGCCATAGGTGTACGTCAGCTCCTTTAAGGATCCATAGCAGGTGCCCGCTACATGGCGGAGGACACGATGCCTGTGGCCGGCAGCTGCAATTTTCCCCAGCCACCCACGATCGTAGGAACGAGAGCCAGAATGGGGATCTGCCAATGTAAACAGACAGATCCCCGTTCTGACAGGGGAATTAGAGAGAGATCTGCCATTCCCAGATATTAGGAACAGTGATCTTTCTCCATCTCCAGCCCAGCCTCCATCCAGTTAGAAACACTCCCAGGGAACACATTTAACCCCTTGATTGCCCCCTAGTGTTAACCCTTTACCTGCCAGTGGCATTTATATAGTAATCTGTGGCTATTTTTAGCTCTGATCGCTGTATAAATGTCACTGTTCCCAAAAAAGTGTCAAAAGTGTCCCATCTGTCCGCCGCAATGTCGCAGTCCTGCAAAAAATCGCAGATCACTGCCATTACTAGTAAAAAACAAATAAATAATAAAAATGCCATACATCTATCCCCTATTTTGTAGACACTTTAACTTTTACGCAAACCAATCAATATACGCCTATTGTGATTTTTTTTACCAAAAATATGTAACAGAATACATATTGATCTAAACTGATGAAGAAATGATTTTATTTTTATTTTTTTTGGGGATATTTATTATAGCAAAAAGTAAAAAATATTGTTTTTTTTTTTCAAAATGTACCCTTTTTTTTGTTTATATGGCAAAAAATTTAAACCGCAGAGGTTATCAAATACAAACAAAAGAAAGCTCTATTTGTGGGAAAAAAGGGACATCAATTTTGTTTGGGTACAGCGTCGCACAACCGCAATTGTCAGTTAAACCAACCAATATAGTCATAAGCTATCAGTGGGGTTCCCTTCTGACAGCTAAATGTAAAAAAAAAGAATTGCAGGCAAAAAGATAATAAGAAAAGAAACCTGGCAGAAAAGAAAAATGAGGGCATGTGGCCTGGTTTTGTTTCGGGGGGGGGGGGGGGGACTCGTTCACCCCCCCCCCCCCTTTTCCAGGCCTGGCGAGCTGCATGCTCGGATAGGGGACTGTTATGGATTTTGGGGGAACCCCTTGCCATTTAAAAAAAAAAGTGTTGGCGAAGGGCCTGGTATGGATTAGGCTGGGACCCCACACCATTTAAATTTTTTATTTTATTTGCCAGCAGTTCTTTTTTTTACGTTCAGCTGTAGCGGGGAACCCTGCTGACAGCTCATGACTCATTGGTTGTTACAGATGCGGTGGCCATCCGCTCCTTAACAACTGGCTATTCACATTTTAATTAATGAGGAAAAGAATACTTGTATTTTTGGTGCGGGTACATTGAAGCCTATTACAGTGGAACCTTGGATTACGAGCATAATCCGTTCCAGGAGAATGCTCGTAATCCCAAGTACTTGCATATCAAAGCGAGTCTCCCCATTGAAGTCAATGGAAACGAAAATAATTTGTTCCGCATTGACTTCAATGGCATGCAATACTGCATGCGGGCCAGAGGCGGGGGGGGACCAAAGAGCCTCGGAAATGGCCGGAAAGGCCCGAGGACAGTTCGACTGACCTCTGCAAACCTCTGAAAGACTCTGTTCATGAGCCTTTCCGAGGTTTGCCAAGGTCAGCTGAACTGTCCCCAGGCCTTTCTGGCTGTTTCCAAACGGCGCCGATCGGCTCTGGCGCCCCCCACCTCAGGCCAAACGCGGTACCGCACACCGCTTTTGCCTGAATCCTGCTTGTTTTGCGAGACAACAGAGTTAGGACTTTTAGAAATACAGTACTTGTATCCGAGGTTTCACTGTACATGCAGAGCGCAATCAGTTGCTGGAAAAATAGTCCCTGACCCTTTCCAATAATCATTGGCCCAGATTCAAGTAGCAATTGCGCCTGTGTAACCATAGGTTACACAGCGCAATTGCTTACTTGCCCCGGCGTTACGAATGCTCCTGATTCAGGAACATTGTAACGCCGACTGCAGCCTAAAATCTGCGTGGCATAAGGCTCTTATGCCACGCATATCTAGGCTGCATTCTTGCGATGACCGCTAGGGGGCGTTCCCATTGTGGTCAGCATATAGTATGCAAATTGCATACTAACACCGATTCACAATGTTGCGCGAGCCCTGCGTACGCAATTTACGTCGTTTCCGTACGGCGTGTTTAGCGTAAGGCTGCCCCTTCTAATAGCAGGGGCAGCCAATGCTAAAGTATACCTGTCGTTCCCGTGTCGCGACGTTCGAATTTTACGTAATTTGCGTAAGTGATTCGTGAATGGCGCTGGACGCCATTCACGTCCACTTTGAAGCAAATGACGTCCTTGCGACGTCATTTGCCGCAATGCACGTCGGGAAAGTTTCCCGACGGAGCATGCGCTCTACGCACGGCGCGGGAGCGCGCCTAATTTAAATGATTCCCGCCCCCTACGGGATCATTTACATTAGGCGCCCTTACGCAGGGCAAGTTTACACAGCGCACACGCAATTTACGGAGCTACTGCTCCGTGAATCGCGGGTAGCGCAGTAAATTTGCGGGGGTGCAGGGCAAAAACGCTGCCCTGCGCCTCCGTAAATAAGGGGCAAATCTACCTGAATCCGGGCCATTGAATGAAAACGGCATAGATACGAATGTGGCCCATAGGAAACCATGTTATATGGACTGTAGTGCGTTTCTGCAAAACGCATAGGTGTGAACCTAGCCTTCTAAAGCAGCTTTGTAGCTGCAGGAATTTCTCGATGATTCATAAAAACAACAAGTTTTCAAACCAGTGCTTACAAATAAAAAAAAAGGGACAGCACTCCATCATATAAAAGTCAAAAAAGTTATATATTCTAAGCAAATCAGAACAATCAGCGCGTAATACAGCCCAATTCCAAGATTTCAGATT
The DNA here is from genome assembly GCF_905171775.1 of Rana temporaria. NCBI lineage: Eukaryota > Metazoa > Chordata > Amphibia > Anura > Ranidae > Rana > Rana temporaria. Next base: position 431,638,477 of record NC_053492.1, read on the forward strand.
TGCTTTCTTCTCCTAATTGTCTTTCATTATGTCTATACTATATGTACCCGAATTCTCCCATCACGAAAAAACTGCGCCCTCGTCTCGCTTCTGCGTGGCGTGATAGCCGCCCCAGACAGCGTCCCCCGATGAAATAATTAATTATCTGGTTAATGTGCATCAGGCTGCATGAGCGTGAGATTAATCACATGCGCCCGGATATGTTGCTGAAGTGGATTTTGCTTTTTTTTTTCCCTCGCCGTCTCTTGTCACTTGGCTAATGGCTTTTCTTTCAACATCAGGTGAACAGGTGCGTCGATGCTGTATTTTCACTTTCCCGGAGTCAGGAACAGCCGGTAGCTCCGAGATGCTTTTTTCTCCCCCTACCCCTCTTCTTAGAGCAGTCCTGCTGCATGAGCAGTTTACAGCATGGGGCGCTTTGTGCTTCAGATGTTGCAGCTGCAGGGGCTTTCCAGAGAGTGACAAGATAATCCACCTTCTTCTTTTGCCACCTACACAACGCTATCAGATCCTCCAAGTTATCCCCTCTATTGCAGCAGAGGCCACAGCGGGGAAGGCCTACGTCTACCTCTTATATTTATTGTGTTTGTTGGCTTCGCGCATCTTCGCTTCTTCAATTTGCTTTGAAAACTGGAAATTGTCCAGCGGTAGTTCCTGAAGACGCGCGGCTGATTCTGGCTTAGTGTAGAGTCTCTACGACTTGTCACAGCTTGGATGAGCCTTGAGGGGCTTCAGTGTCACTTGTGCAGAAAATAAATAAAAGCCACCAGGAGAAGAAGCAGCAAAACAGATTCAAATGTGGTGATGTGCAACTTGCTGGTCTGAACTCCAGGCAAGTTTATAGCCAGAGCTGAGTAACAAAAAAAAAACTGCAAGCGTACTGCGTTTATGCTACGGTAAAATATAGTTGGCATAGTTTGACCTTGAAGGAGAATGGTTTTAAAAAGGTGTGTGATTTGGTGTAGGGGTTGTCCACTACTTTGCCACAAACTAGAGAAAGACCTTAGCCAACTATTGTACCATACTTCCACAAGGAACGTATTGGACAACTGCAGGATAGAATTTTGTGGCAAAAATAGCTCCCCTTCCACATGTGGACAATAAGGCCGCGTAGACACACGATCGGTCGAAACCGATGAAAACGGACTGAAGGACCATTTCATCGGTCCAAACCGATCGTGTGTGGGCCCCATCGGTCAGTTATCTTTCGGTCAAAAAAAAAGAACTTGCTTTAAAATTTAACCGATGGACTGATAACCGATAGGTCAAAACCGATGGTTAGTATGCAAAAGCATTGGTTAAAAACCCGCGCATGCTCAGAATCAAGTCGACGCATGCTTGGAAGCATTGAACTTCGTTTTTTTTCTGCACGTCGTTGTGTCTTACGTCATCGCGTTCTGACACGATCTGTATTTTAACTGATGGTGTGTAGGCACGACTGACCATCAGTCAGCTTCATCGGTTAACCGATGACAACGGTCCTTCGGACCGTTCTCATCCGATGGACCAATCGTGTGTACGCAGCCTGAGACGGTTAGACATGGTAAATACTACCATCTTTGTGGCGAATATATAATCTGACCACCATACTTGAGACTAGGGTTGTCCCGATACCACTTTTTAAGACCAATACTTTTTTCAAGTACTCGCCGATACCGATTACCGTTACTTTTCTTTAATATCATGTGACAGTTTCTCAAAGCACAATACAGATTAGGTGGCATTGATCTGCAGCACTGATGAGCACTAATAGGATTAGGTGGCACTGATATGCAGCACTGATAGATGGCTGGCACTGATGGCTGGCTGGCACTGACTGCTTGTTGGCACTGATAGATGTCACTGACGGCTGGCTTGCACTGATAGATGGCACTTATGGGCATTGGGCACTGATAGCTGACATTTATGGGCACTGATTGGCAGGCAGGCATGGACTGGCCATTGGGACTACAGGGAGTTTCCCGGTGGGCCGATGGCTCAGTGGGCTGGCTTCAGTGACAGTGGACTGCTGCCCCCCTCCACTCCTCTGTCTCTCCCTCCCCGCAGCACTTACCTGGGGGGAACAAAGAAGCAGTGGGGATGACTGAGGAGCATGGAGGGAGGGGACAGACAGCTGACTCAACAGCTATGGCCTGGGAGTTTCTCACTTCTGCCTAATCTTGTCCCATAAGGGGGGCACCGAACTGATTCTTTGCCCCGGGTGAAATAATGTCTAGCTTCCCCACTGGTACTGCCTATAAGAGTGCCAGTACCAGCCTTTCTACTCTAATAAAGTAGAACGGCTAGTGGCTAGTGAAGGGGGAGAGGGGGCTTGTGTGGCCAGGGGGGTGCAGGAGTTGTCGGCCGCCATGGGAGAGACCTGTCAAAGTGGGCCAGTCTGGATGAAGTCCAGGGCCAAATTTCTGTCCCAGTCCAGCCCCGTTGGCAGGCACTAAAATGCCATTAGGGAAGGCTGCCTGCAATGCCCATCCTGGTACTCCGTGCACTCGGCTGCATAAAAGCAGCAGTGGCCATCTTGTTACACCCAGCCCAAATTATATGGGCTGGGTGTAACAAGATGTCCGCTGCTGGCATACTGTGGCCGAGTGCTGGGTGTACCAAGATGGGCATCAGGATTTTCAAGCACTGACTGCAACACGGAGCGCCACTTCCACGACCGAATGTGATGGCTCCGGTCACCGATCCCAAATGAAGATGCGGCTGCGCCCTGAACTCTGAACTCCCTGCCAGCTTACTTCCTTCTGGACTCAGTCGACACTCCGCCCTTCGCTCCGCCTGCCGCTCCACCCGCTGACTCTGCCCGGCGACCCATTCCAGGTATCGGCTAAGGCATCAGGAGCATTTGTACGAGTACAAGTACTCATGCAAATGCTCGGTATCGGGACAACCCTACTTGAGACCCACATATGGTTAAATAAGACAGAACTGAACTCCCTGCCCATCCTTTGGATAACTGATCCCTGTGAGAATACCCTGGTGTGATGTTTTCTGTATTTACGCTCTGGCCATAAACACTCTGTTTTTCCACCTAAGATGTTCACATTGCCCCCTGGAGAAGATCGAATACAACACTAAGATTGAAACGCGTTGGGGTTGTCTCTTACGGCAATCCACTGTTGTGTATTGCATACTGTTATTGTCATATTGGACATCCATTATGAAAAAATTGTTGTACACCAGAGCTCTTGTTGTTGTCCTTTTTGTGTATGTATTTCCCCTTCTCCAGTGTTTTGATACATTTTTTGTATGCAATATAATATAAAAAAAACTCCTTTTATCAATTTAAATAAACAATATATTTTTACAAAAACAATTATTTATTTACTTGCAAGCTGCGTGTAGGCCCCTGGGAGTACATTTCCTTTTTCTATATACAACATTGGGCTATCAGCACTCTGTCCACAACCAGGGGAGGTGGTACCCAAATGTTTGATTTAACGCTTTACCACTAAAGGACCAGGCCTATTCTTACACTTTTTGTTCACAAGTAAAAATCTGTATTTTTTTTTTTTACTAGAAAATTACTTAGAACCTCCAAAACATTACAAATATATATTTTTTTTAGCAGAGGCCCTAGAGAATTAAATGGAGTTTGTTGCATATTTTGATGACACATGGTATTTGCGCATTGGTTTTTCAAACACAATTATTTGGGACAAAATACACTTTAACTACTTGCCCACCACCCGCCGCAGATGTACTGCGGCAAGGTGGCTCAGCTGCGCAAATCGCCATACCAGTATGGCGATTCGTGTACCAGCATTCGTCGGCGTGTGATTTGTCTGGCTCAGATTGGCCAGCGCGGGAGCCAATCAGCGGGTCTGGTGGACTCGATGTCCTCTGGCCGCCCATGATCGTTCCCAACAGAGACAGAACGGGGATCTGCTGAAGTGAACAAGGCAGATCTCCGTTCTGTCAGGGGATGACACTGGGATCTGTCTTCCTGCTAAGAAGGAAGACGGATCTGTGTGTTTCCCCAGTCACACAGTCCTCCATACAGTTAGTAATCACAAACAGGGAACACATTAACCCCTTGATCGCCCCAATGTTAATTCCTTCCCTGCCAGTGTCATTAGTACATAAACAGTGCATATTTTTAGCACTGATCACTGTATTAATGTCACTGGTTCCCCAAAAAGTGTAAAAAATTTCAGGTGACTGATCTGTCCACCGCAATGTCGCAGTCCCGCTAAAAATCACTGATCGCCGCCATTACCAGTAAACAAAATAATAAAAATGCCATAAACCTATCCTCTATTTTGTAGCCGCCATGGCCCGGATTCAGAAAGGAGTTACGTCGGCGTATCTCCAGATACGCCGTCGTAACTCTGAATGCGGGCAGTCGCATCTCGGCACCTGATTCATAGAATCAGATACGCCTCAATGTTGCCTAGATACGAGCGGCGTAAGTCTCCTACGCCGTCGTATCTTAGGGTGCAATGATTACGCTGACCGCTAGGGGCGCTTCCCTAGACTTCCGCGTCGAATTTGCAAATTAGATAGATACGCCGATTCAGAAACGTACGTCCGCCCGGCGCATTTTTTTACGTTGTTTACGTAAGGCTTTTTCCGGCGTAAAGTTACCCCTGCTCTATGAGGCGTAGCCAATGTTAAGTATGGACGTCGGGCCAGCGTCAAATTTTGTGTCGTTTATGTCGTTTGCGTAAGTCGTACGCGAATAGGGCTGTGCGCAAGTTACGTTCACGTCTAAAGCATTGATTGCAGCGTAATTTGGAGCATGCGCACTGGGATATTTTCACAGTCACACATAATCTCCCGCCCCATAATCTCCCAGTTTACTATGTGGGCAGGCTGGGATGACACTTTTGACAACCATCCGCACACCGCACCAGGTGACGGGTGGAGCAGCCTTTTTGCCGGTGACAAAGCCTATTTTTGGGATTCTGCCTGGGACAGGCTCAGGCCGGGACATCGGCTTGATTACCATGAATCTTCAGGGCAGATTGGGACAGTTGGCAACTATGTACATATAGCATATATTATTTGATGTCACTGCTGTGATGCTCATTGTTCTATTTGCTGGAGGCTCTGACATGAGGAAGCAAAGCCCTGTCTCTACCAAAATGGTTGCCTCCACAAAGTGACACTGTAGAACAAGACATGGTAAGTTACTAATGGGGAAGGACCAGCTGTAGGGGGAACACAGATAATACTGATGGCTATTGGCCATCTACCTGACTTTTATACGGGCACAGCTTCCAGATCTCAGTGCCTCTTTAAAATGTCTATGGCCCCGTACACACGTCCGAGGAACTCGACGGGCAAAACTCATCGTTTTGCTCGTCGAGTTCTGTGTGAAGCCGCCGAGGATCTCGGCGAGCCAACTTTCCTCATTGAACAACGAGGAAATAAAGAACATGTTCTCTATTTGGCTCGACGAGGAACTCGTCGGCTTCCTCGGCCGAAAGTGTACACACGCCGTTTCTCGGCAGAATCCAGCTCCAACCGAGTTTCTGGCTGAATTCTGCCGAGAAACTCGGTCGTGTGTACGGGGCCTATGACTTTCTTTCTGGGATCCATCATGAACGGCCAACCAATTTCCGTCCCCGATCCTTATGTCTTTCTCGAGGACAAATGATCAAATATGAAAAGCTACAACAATGGCGTCACATATATAAAACTTGTACCGCAGCATTTATCAAACATGCCTCACAACACAGAATTTCATTATCCATCCCATTAAGCACTAACCACACACACAAAAAAAAAAAATCGCTGTTTACCTCTCTGATACTGAATGCTTTTCAGATTTTGTGCAGTAGCATTTAATTGCACAATAAACTTCGAGCCTATCACAGAAAATGCATCACTTATCATTACCATAAATTACAAGATTTTATGATTAGGCATTAAAGTGTACATCTGTGTATACTTTTCCCTTCTACACTACTGTATTTTACCAGTCGCCCAGTGATAAATTACCAGGCCGTCAAATGACTTGTCAGGATCTGCGAAATCTGAACACATGGCCTGCTACTGACAAACGAGAGCCGCGCCAATCTAGCTAGCTGGCTTTTTTATTTTCTTGCAAGTGATGAGAGATCGCCAGCCTTCATGTGGAAGCAGATGACTGCTGGCATGTGTGCAATCTCGGCTGACCTGCCCAGAGCACACTGCGGGAGCTGCCTTCTTTTAATAGACATTAAAAAATTTCTGTTCTTAGCAAGCAAGCCACCATTGTTCAGACTCAGCGCCAGACGGAGTTTTCAGAGCTGGTTCTGATAAGTAAAGACCAGCTAACATTGGACAGGAAAAAACGATCATCTTTAAAGAGAATTTATAGGCTTTTCAATATATTGTAGGTCGACAAGCAAAATAAATCAGGTTGATATAAAAAAAATGATCAATATGTATTAACCACTTCAATGCCAGACACTTTCACCCCCTTCCTGCCCAGGCCAATTATCAGCTTTCAGTGCTGATGTATTTTTTTACATACTGTTACCAATCTAGTACAGTGTCATCATATAACTGGTGTGGGACACTGACTGGTGACAGTATGAAAATAAAAATATTATAATTTATTTTTAATTTATTTATAATTTTTTTTATGATTTTTTTAACACAATGTGACCAGAGCAATACTGTATATTGTTACCATAGTAACATTGTACTACTCTAGGGAAGTGATCAGGATTTTTTTTAAACACATTATGATTGCCTATAGCAGTGAAATTTAGCTTAGGTTCACACTGATTGCGCGTTTGGAATCGTTCAGTTCAAACCGGCATTTCAGTCCGACTTCGGGGGCGATTTGAGAGACATCTGTGCTGGTTCATGCACAGAGATCTATTGAAATCGCCCCCAAAGTCGCCAAAAGTTGTGCAGAATCTACTTTTGGGAATCAGTGCAGCACAGAACCAATTCGGACAGTGCCGTTTCTGGAAATAGGCTCTGATTTGGCATGCGATTTGATCAAGGGCTTAATGCAAGCATTTTACTAAAAAAAAATTATTCATTCAATTTGTTTTGTTGTGATTAGCTGTGATTGGTCACAGCTAATCACATGGTACGGCTGAGCTGTGATTGGCCCTGTCTGTACCATGTGATCACTCTGACCAATCACAGCTAACAACATCATTTTATCAATGAAAGGCATGAAAGGAAGCCGATTCATTGTTTAGAACTGTCATGTGATCTGCTGTGATTGATCACAGTAATCACATGGTACCAGCAGCAGGCTGGTACACTGATCAGTCATTGGCTGTTTCCGGTGGACACAGCCAGTGACAGATTGCGCCAGCTCGTGTCGGTAGGATGTCATATGACGTCTACCCAGAATGATGAAGGTCCCGCTCGGTCATCAAATTGCTATAGGTTGGGCGGGAACTGGTTAAAGTGGTATTAAAACCAAAGCCAAAAATGTTATATATTGCAGCTTACCAATCATTAGATATGGTGGCTGCATTTGTTTTTTGTTTTTTTAGGCTTTCCCCCCTCTGTTTTCACCTGGTGATCTGGCCAGTAACACACCTCCTGGAGTAGCGTTATCTTCTTCAGAGATTTCCGGCTTCCACAGACATCTGGCAGGTATGGTATATGTTGAGTTACATTTATCCAAGCTGGCCCAAGGTAACCATGTAAAAATATACCATACCTGGAATTAATCCTTAAATAGTGCATTCTAGCCAATCACAAGGCAGAGTTTAAACAAAAAGGCTTCATTATCCTATGGCCCTGCTGATAAGAGGAGATACTCTTAACCACCGTTCAACTCCTTGATATTCACAAGGACCGATTGTGGAGATTTTCCATTCAAGCAGATCAGTTTCCTCTTCTACAGTCGTCGATAGCCAAAACTTTAACCGCCGTCCTCTCTCTAATAAGGTTTTCTTTCTCTGTCATCAGCTGTTTTTCCTTCTTGGCTCTTTTGAGAAATCTTTTATTATATCATATAACACAAGCTATTACTTTCAATTATTGTAATGTTACATAGTAATGGAAAAAGGATTCCGAAGTCTCTGTCTTCTGTGCGCCGACGGAATCTGATCGCGATGAAATATTCAGTTCCAACCCATGGAAACGCATATTTCACTGGGCAGTCTATCATTATCGGCACCAATAACATCAAAATGTAATTAAATCCATCACTTTACAATTAATACCCCAAATTCCAATACCGCTGGCAAGTTTCACATATTAATTTAGCATTTTGAATGTGGCGTAATTGATATTGATCCGCCCCTTGATCCTTACCAGCTATTTCTATGAGTTATGATTTGTGAGTTCAGTCTCCGTCTTTTCCAAGGCGTACACGCACCCTGTGGTGATTGAGCATTTTTAGGGCATACTTAGAATAAAGGAGTCAATCATTAGATATTAGAGAAGGTAGGGACTGGAAAGGACCGGAGGGCCACTAGAACAAGCAAAGCTGACACCTTAAGGGCATGTGTTGACTTTTGTAAAGTTATCCTTTAAATGTCTACCCCCCCCCCTTCAAACCCACCCCCCCCCCCCCCCAAAAAAAAAAATCTATAATGGCTTGTGTACAGACATTACAGTCAAATACAGGGTTTTTACATTCCAACATGGCACAGCTCAAATCAGGGCCAGGTCAATTCTCTCTGATGTGGGGGGGCAGTAGCAAATGTCAGGGGAGCAGAGAAAGTGAGGTCAGCAGGACAGTGTATAGGTGTGAGTAGGGCACAGTACAGGGGATCAGCAAGGTAAAAGGTAGGGTCAGCAATTTGTATGGCAGTGTATAGTGGGTTATCAGGACAGAGAACAGAGTCAGCAAGGCAATGTACAGGGGTCAACAGGGGAGAATACACAAGTCAGTAGGGCAGTGTACAGAGGGTCAGTAGGGCAGAGCTTAGGGGTCAGCAGGGCAGGGGACAGGGGTCAGTAGGGTAGAGGATGGGGGTCAGCAGGGCAGGGGACAGGGGTCAGTAGGGCAGAGAACAGAGAGTCAGCAAGGCAGTGTACAGTGGTTTTAACAGGGCACTGTACAGGGGTTATCAGGGCAAAGAACATAGAGTTAGTGTCACGCTTACCCCAAACGCAGGTGGTCAGACACTATAACTGTCTTCTGTGTTCTTCACCTTCAGCAGCCCCCTTTCCCATAAGGCAAGCAGGCATACCGGTACTCAATTGCCCCCAGGTCTTATACACAATGCTATAGTGCCTGGCCACAATGCCAGGGCGGGTGCGAACTGAGGAAAGCAAACAGGTACTTGGCAGACAGGCAAAGTGGTTCTATGACAGTCCAGGTAAAAGGCAGGCTGAGTTCAGGGAATAGTCCCATATCCGGTCCAAGGTCATACACTTGGAAATCCAAACTAGCAAAGTAAAGCAGGGCAGGCAGACAGGGGGGGCTTGATCAGGAATTACACATGTATCACTCTCTATCATGGGAGTGTTTGGCTGGCTTATAACAGGTTTGGTTTCCACCCCAAGACTGACCACATCAATCACCTCGCAGGTGGACAAAGACAGGGAGAATGCCATAGCCAAAACAAGGATGCTGGAATGCAAGACACTCCTGGCAGTCAGCAAGACAGTGCATCAGCCGGGCAGTGTACAAGGGGTCAGCAGGGGAGTGTACAGGGAGTCAGCAGGGGAGTGTACAAGAGTCATTAGGGCAGTGTCAGTAGGGCAGGGGACAGGGGTCAGCAAGGCAGTGTACAGGGGGTCAGCAGGGCAGAGGATGAGGTCAGTATGACAAAGAAGAGGGGTCACAAGGAAAGTGGAAAGGGGGTCAGCAGTGCAGAATACAGGGGGTCAAATGTTCCTATTAGCCAAAATCCCCCCTCCTAGCACATATCCTCCCCATTCCTCCTCCTAGAATGAACCCCCCCCCCCCCTTTTCAAATTACCTTTTTCATTACAAACAGCCCACCTTCTCCTCTCCTCCCCAAACCTCTCATCCTAACCTCAAAGGTCCTGACATAACTGCACCTGCATGTGTGCCCCCAAAGCAGCCGGAGAGAAGAGCAGGAGCAGATAGCACTGGAGGGGGAACCCAGAAGAGGAGGTAGGAGGCTGCTCTGTACAAAATATTTTTTTTTATTTTAGGGAAAAAAATTATAGCCTTTTGTATTACTCTAAATGTTTGTTTTGGGGTTTAGATACACTTTTATAATAAGTGGTTGTAAAAGCAGAAGTTTTTGTTTTACCCTCATGCATTCTTCTGAGTGCAGCTTCCTCTTCCGCCCCCTTATACTCACCTGAGCCCCATCTCGATCCAGCAATGTGCACGAGAGCCATGACTCTCTCGGCTCTCCCACTTCTCATTGTCTCAGAGAAGCCATTGGCTCCCACTGCTAACAATCACAGTGAGGAGGGGGCAGGGAATGGGGCTGAGCCACACTCTGTGTGTCTTATGGGCACACAGAGGTGGCTTGGGACCGAGCACACATGAGTGCCCCATAGCAAACAGCTTGATGGGCATTCAACGAGAAAGGGGGGGGGGGGGGTCAGTAGTGCCAGCGCAGGACCCAGGAAAACCATTGCACAGAGCACATAAGTATAACATTTATTAAATCTTTTTAAGGAACCTTTAGAATCAGTTTAACACACACTTGATTCCCCCTCCCCACTGAACTATTGTTTTCTGACAGCAGGGAGACTTCTCCACCATCAGAATACACTGATCAGCATTGCAGGGCCTTAGTACAACCTCCCTGCCCATACATTAATAAAAGTTCAACCAGTCCCTGCTGAACAAAACTTTCCCTGACAAATTTCAATCCATGTATGGCCGACTTAGTGTTACTAAACCCAGGACCCTGCATTCACTATATCTGCCCCCCCACAGTACAAAGAACATGGAAATGCTTTTATTTTCGTAAATATAAACAGCTATACCTTTTCTCATCAGCAGTTTATAGGAGTTTTGCGACTTCTATCCGCGTCTGACCGAGCACTGGCTAAAGCTTGTAAGTGGAGTTTTCATTCTTATCTGACTGTCCTATGAGGCTGAATGACCCCTGACCCTCTGTCTGGACAGTGCTGATTGGACTGTGCTGATCACATGCACTCTCCAAAGAAAAAAAAAATCTCTCTAGCAATGCACAACAAACTGAACATGTGCAGCCTGACTCCATAAACTCTGTGGCCCGGATTCAGAAAGGAGATACGATGACGTATCTCCGTATACACCGTCGTAACTCTGAGTGTGCGTGGTCGTAACTATGCGACTGATTCATAGAATCAGTTACACATAGATTTCCCTAAGATCCGACCGGCGTAAGTGTCTTACACCGTCGTATCTTAGGCTGCATATTTATGCTGGCCGCTAAGTGGCGCTTCCGTATATTTACACAAGGAATATGCTAATTAGGTAGATACGCCGATTCAGAAACGTACGTCCGGCCGGCGCATTTTTTTACGTTGTTTACGTTAGGCTTTTTCCGGTGTAAAGTTATCCCTGCTATATGAGGCGTAGCCTATGTTAAGTATGGACGTCGTTCCCGCGTTGAATTTTGAAAATTTTACGTTGTTTGCGTAAGTCGTTCGCGAATAGGGCTTACGCCGGACAACATACGTTACGCCACCGTAACTTAGGGCGCAAGTTCTTTCTGAATACGGAACTTGCGCCCTAATTTACGGCGGCGTAACGTATCTGAGATACGTTACGCCCGCAGAAAGATACGCAAATCTTTCTGAATCCGGGCCTGTGTTTGCAGGAAATTATTAGGGGACAGTGCAAGAAGGGGAGAATCATAGAAGACAGGATCAAACATCCTTTTTTATACAATGTAGAAAATTTACCCTTTAGATTCCACAGTGAGTATAACAAGCATGCTTTACTGCATATACAGACTGGTTTTACTGTTGTGGGTTTAATAAAACTTGAAGTGAGGTATCATAATTTTTTTGGGGGTAACAGGAGGTGGGGAAATATTTCAGTGGATACACTTGTTGACAACTGTCTAAGAAGAGACATCCCCCCTGGCTTTGAGGAGATCTCTTCATTTTTGCTGTGTATATGGGACAGGAAGTCCTAACCAGGGGTCAAGTCCTGGGGAAAAAAGTGTGGGAACTCCCACCCAAGATCCCCTACCCTGCCCAAAAAAAAAAAGCAAGTTCTTTCTAAATCCCGCGATAACTCGCGGCAGACCTCCGCAATGTTTCCTGGGAACAATGAAAAAAAGCTCCCAGGAGACATTGCGGCATTGAGGAAGTGACGGAATACCCGCACACTACCTGATGAATCCATATACAGGAAGCTGCCAGAAACATAAAGGATTACTAAGGTTCGCCTGCCCCTGACAGTGACTCGAGCTGGGCATCGCCGCTTAGTGAAGGATTGGCTCGGGCGGCTCGGCTGCTCTCGGCTGCTCTAGTCCTGCAAAGGGAACTGCGTTCCTGCTGTGAAAAAAGTGCAGGAACTCCGTTCCCACGCATTCCCGCAGGACTTGAGCCCTGGTCCTAACCCAACCCTACTCTCTCTCTAAATTCTGAGGTTTGGATTTACATACACCTTAAAGCCAGACAGCCAGACAACTAGCATTACCATAGGTGGGGAGGACAGCATTGCTACACATTATTTCTTTCCAGAACAAATTCCTTTAAACAATACTGCTTTCTAAAATCAGTTTTAAATTGTTTAACATTTTTTTCCTGAAACCATCACATATTTATTTTTTTATCCCCAAGACTATAATAAAAAAAATGTTTCATCTGTTTTTGATGATGGATTCCCTTTAATTGCACCTCAGAAAGTAAATTTCGACAAGCAGAGACCTTTTTTCCCGAACCCTCGTCTCTTTCACAGCAGTGAAACATATTTGTTTTCATATTAGCTGCGGGTCATTTTCGTCCTTGCAATGAAATGTTTAATATCCCTCATTTATTAATCATAGGCATCCAGTGATGAATATTCAGAGTACAACCGTGTCACTGTATTTATCAGTTAGCTGGAGACTATTTCCATTGGAGGAGTCATTGCATTTATTTAAATGTTCATGCTGGAAATACGAGTCCCTTGAAAAGTAAGAATTGCGCATACAATGTTTTATTCCCCCTAAATACAAAGTATAATAAGGGATGTATCCATCTAGGGGGCAGGGGAGATATTGGTTAGATTACCTGCTCATTTCTGTTGCCAATCCTGTAATGCTGTGACACCCAAACTGTAGCCTTTTTGGTCCTTGGACAATCAGTAATGGAAGCATTGGTTCTTAAAGGGGCTGTTTTTTTTTGATCCCTAGCAATCTCATGTAACATCTCCCCAATCTCTAAATATGTCTCTCATTCAGCCTGCTGGGCGGAACAAATGAGAGCCATAGAAAACCCAACCAGTGACTGCAGCTGATTTGGCTTTAGGAACTGTTCAACCATTTTTTTCCACCTGGCACTGTCACCTTGAAGTTTGTTGGGCTGGGTGGTGTTGGCAGGGCCGCCCCGGGTTTGACCATTTACTGATTCAGCTGAAATTTGACAAATGTATGCAGGGCCACCAATAAGAGGGTACCACCAGTCCTCCTGTAGGGGGCCCGGGCAGGCCTGGACTGGCCATAGGGCATATCGGGCATATGTATTGTAGAGGGGGCTGTAATGTGGGGGGTCTGTATTGTAGAGGGGATCTGTACTGTAGGGTGGTCTGTACTGTAGGGAGGGGGTCTGTACTGTAGGGGGGTCTGTACTGTAGGGAGGGGGTCTGCACTGTAGGGGGGTCTGTACTGTAGGGAGGGGATCTGCACTGTAGGGAGGTGGTCTGCACTGTAGGGAGGGGGTCTGTACTGTAGGGAGGTCTGTGTAACATGCAGGGGGTCCAGAACTGTTAGGGGGGTGTCTGTGTAACACACTGTGGGGGGCTGTGTAATGTAAAGGGGTCCAGAGGTTCGGTGCTATGTAATGTAAAGGGGTCCAGAGGTGCAGGGTGCTGTGTAATGTAAAAGGGTCCAGAGGTGCAGGGTGCTGTGTAATGTAAAGGGGCCCAGAGGTGCAGGGTGCTGTGTAATGTAAAGGGGTCCAGAGGTGCGGTGCTATGTAATGTAAAGGGGTCCAGAGGTGCAGGGTGCTGTGTAATGTAAAAGGGTCCAGAGGTGCAGGGTGCTGTGTAATGTAAAGGGGCCCAGAGGTGCAGGGTGCTGTGTAATGTAAAAGAGTCCAGAGGTGCGGTGTTATGTAATGTAAAGGGGTCCAGGGTGCTGTGTAATGTAAAGGGGTCCAGAGGTGCAGGGTTCTGTGTAATGTAAAAGAGTCCAGAGGTGCGGTGTTATGTAATGTAAAGGGGTCCAGGGTGCTGTGTAATGTAAAGGGGTCCAGAGGTGCAGGGTGCTGTGTAATGTAAAGGGGTGCAGGGTGCTGTGTAATGTAAAGGGATCCAGAGGTGCACGGTGCTGTGTAATGTAAAGGAGTCCAGAGGTACAAGGCGCTGGAACCCCACATCCGATCACTAACCGCCGCCATGCCCCCAATAGCCCCCCCCCCCCCCCGCTCAGTCTAAAATGCCTGAGCCTATTTTTTGTCCCAGTCGGGCCTGGGCCCAGGAACACAGGGGGCTGGACATCAGGGAGAATTAGATGTGGGCAGGACAGGGAGGGGGATTGGTGCTGTATTACAGGAATAATGCACTATGCAGCTGCCAGTGGCTCTCTGCAGCCCTGGTTCTCTGCAGCAGACAGTTTTTTCCTCTCTCCCTCCTTCCAGCTTTCAGGTGCTGCAGGGAGAGACACAAACAGGTCATCGTTCCTGTCAATGCCCCCCCCCCCCCCACGCCGCACTGATCCCTCTCCCTGTTCTGCCCACATCTGATTCTCCCTGCTCTGTGCTGATACTGATCATGGTCATCATCATCATGGTGTTTTTTCTTTACTGTATCCTCATTGGATAGATTGATAGCAGCGGGAGCCATTGGCTTTCGCTGCTGTCAATCAAATCCAGTGACACGGGAGCGGGGGGTGGGACTAAGTCCTGCTGTCTGTGTCAATGGATACAGCAGCAGGACTCGGGAGCGTGCCCGCATGGGTGGCCCCAGGGAAATCGGCTCTCCTTGGGGACACCCCCCGAAGAGGAGGAGCCAGGAGTGCCACCGGGGACCCCAGAAAAGGAGGATTGGGGCCGCTCTGTGCAAAACCCAGAGCAGGTAATTATAACATGTTTGTTATTTAAAAAACAAAAACAAAAAAATGAATCATTACAATCACTTTAAGCACGATGCCTCACAGAATCCTCTTTGGCATGAAGCTCCCCACTATTAAGGGAATGAAAGAGTTACCAGGAGATCCTCCTAAGCCTTTGTCTATGGGATTGGTCCAGTTCTGAATTGATTGTAGTATTTTATTACATCTTCCGTGTTAGCGGCTCAGTTTGCTCCCCTTCTCTTTGCCTTTCCTCTCCCCGCTGCGTTGTTTTGGGGAGATCAGTAATCGGTCCAGAATCAAATCCTATTCATATGTAAATGTGATGCCTGCACATCCTCTGATTGTCCCACAAAACGCACTCACAGGGGGTTCCCTTGAGGCCGATTTGACAGCCTCTCCAAGCAGTGTGTGTGTAATAATTCCCGATACAACAGGAGTAGCTGGTGGAGGCACACCGCACAGCCAAGGCTTGGAAGGCACTACGCCGTGATTTTCCTTTTTTCTAATTAATAGAGATTTGGTTGCCGAGCTGGAAAAAAAAGGACTAAAAATAAACAGCTGTATAGTACTTCATTAAGCTGCCTGCTTGGAGTGATTTTCCCATTGATTAGTCTCAGGGATAATTCTAGTTCATTCCTCATTTCATTGCTAATTAACATCAGCTCAGCTCCTGACCACTTGACCGCACTGTCTCTGCAAACATGTGCCACGTTGGCATGCAGAGGCTGGTTGTGCCGCACTCTGCGCAAGCCCTCGGTTATAATAATAAAGACCTGTATATAGAACAGACCTGCTGAATGGCAGTGGCGTCACTAGGGTTGGTGTCACCCGATGCAAAAAAAAAATGGTGTCATCCCCCCCACCAACTATAGTCCCCCCACATTACAGACCCCCCTCCCGCAGAATAGATCCCCTTTCCTCAGTACAGACCCCCCCACTAAGTACAGACCCCCCTCCATCAATATAGACCCCCTCCCTAAGTGTAAACCTCCCCCTTAATACAGACACCCCCACCTCAGTGCAGACAACCCCATCAGTACAGACACCCCCACCTCAGTGCAGACCGCTCCATCAGTACAGACACCCCCACCTCAGTGCAGACAACCCCATCAGTACAGGCACCCCCACCTCAGTGCAGACCCCCCTCAGTGCAGACCCTCCATCAGTACAGAGACCCCCCTCAGTGCAGACCCCCCTCAGTTACAGATACTCCCCTCAGTTCAGACCCCCCATCAGTACAGATACCCCCCTCAGTGCAGACCCCCCAGCAGTACAGACACCCCCCTCAGTTACAGACACCCCCCTCAGTGCAGACCCCCCTTAGTGCAGACCCCCCTCAGTTACAGACACACCCTCAGTGCAGACCCCCCCTCAGTTAAAGACACCTCCTCAGTGCAGACCCCCCCAGCAGTACAGACACCCCCCTCAGTGCAGAATGGCTACCACTTCCAAGCAGTGTACAGCTTAGGCTGCCCATAGATGCCCCTCACTTTTTTTTCAATAAAAAAACAAATGACTGGATTCCTCCATCCACACAAGTGAGGTGGCTGGAGGAATCCTCTCTGTTGTGCCATTATACAGTATACTGACAGTGGGACTCCCCGATTGGCTCTGGTCGCTATTTGAAAAAAGTTTTCCAACAGTCCCATTTGATAGAAGCCAATCTGTAGATCGACTTCTGTCCATTGGGAATATCCATAGATTAACTGAAGTTTCTATTTCTAAAGGGTACCCTGTTGGATACCATTCTTGGAGTGACTGGCAGCGAAGGTTATCAGTAGACATGTGCAGAATGAAAAAAAATATTTTGTTTCATTTTGTTTCGATTCGTTGTTTACATAAATTTGTTTCTTTAATTTTGTTTCATTGGTTTCATTCATTTTCAGGATTCGTTTCCTTTATTTGTTTTCAAATCAATTTTTCTTATTAATTTTGAATCGTTTTCAAATTTAAAAAGTTTTCGTATTCAAATAGTTTTCCAATTTCCAAAAGGAATAAAATACAATAGAAAATATATATTGTTTTCTATTCTATTCCTTTTTTTTCTATTCTATTTTATTCTATTTGGAAATTGGAAAACTATTCGAATTCGAAAAGTTTTCGAATTTAAATTTTAAAATTATCCGAATTCTAAAAATATTCTAAAAGTATTAAAAAAAAAAACATTTTGAATTAGAATTTCATCCGAATTAGAATTTCGTTATTTCGGATTCGTTTAAATTTGGTACTATTTTAATTCGGACGTTCGGATACATCCAAATTTCCGAATAACGTAAATTTGTCTGAATTTTAATTTGTAACAAAACAAACCGCACATATCTAGTTATCAGAGGGGACACTGGCCCGGATTCAGATAGGATGCAAAAAATGCAACCTATAGAATTTTTTAAACGTCGCCTATCGAGTTTTTAAGGGTAAAAGTTTGACGCCATGCCACGAGCGGGCGCAATTTTTAAGCGTGACATGTTGGGTATCATTTTACTCGGCGTAACATTATCTTTCACAATATATAAAAAAATTGGGCCAAATGTGTTGCTGTCTTATTTTTTAATTCATAAAAGTGAATTTTTTCCCAAAAAAGTGCACTTGTAAGACCGCTGCGCAAATATGATGTGACAAAAAGTATTGCAATGATCGCCATTTTATTCTCTAGGGTGTTAGAAAAAAATATATATAATGTTTGGGGGTTTTAAATAATTTTCTAGCAAAACAATGTTTTAGTCTTGTAAACACCAAATCTGAAAAACACCCACGGTACTGAAGTGGTTAATCAGTCAGGCAGTCAGTGGACTGTGAATTGGTAACGAAACCATTTCAGACTTGTGCTTAAGGTTGGCCATACATTATACAATTTTCTTTTACAACTTTTCTTTAGATTTACTAAAACCATATAATATGAGGTCACACCTAAGCACTCTCAATTTGTATGCAATCAGGCAGGTCCTTGTACTACATAGTTGAAGGTAAATCTAAAGGAAACTGAATAGGAAAATTGTATAATGTATGGCAAGCCTAAGTCGATCAGTCAACTTAGTTAACCACTTGCCAACCTCCTCATGTACATATACGTCAGCAGAATGGCACGGACAGGCACATGTACGTACCTGTACGTCCTCTGCTTGACGTGGGTGGGGGGTCGGGACCCCCCCCCCCCCCCCCGCTACATGCGGCGGTCGGTAAGCCTCGGGGAGCGATCCGGGACGACGGCTTGGCTATTCGTTTGTAGCCGCCCCGTCGCGATCGCTCCCCGGAGCTGAAGAACGGGGAGAGCCGTGTGTAAACACGGCTTCCCCGTGCTTCACTATGGCGGCGCATCGATCGATCACGTCAGTCCTACAGCCACACCCCCCTACAGTTGTAAACACACACTAAGCGACGTCATTTGGAGCAATGCACCCTGGGATATTTTCCGGACGGCGCATGCGCAGTACTTTCGGCGCGGGAACGCACTTAATTTAAATGCTCCACGGCCCCTACCCGGCTAATTTGAATTAGGCGGGCTTGCGCCGGGTGATTTACGCTACGCCGCCGCAACTTTACAGGCAAGTTCTTTGTGAATAAAGCACTTGCCTTTAAAACTTGCGGCGGCGTAACGTAAATCAGATACGTTACGCCCGCACAGTTTTACGCCCATTTACGAGAATCTGGGCCTATGCTTTTTCTATATACAACCCAATCTCAGTGCTTTAAAAGCCAAGTTAGGGGATATTCTCTCTTTCTGTCTAGCCTATAAAGAGGAACACGCTATAGAGGGGTCCAGCGTTGGCACTGGGAGTTGGTATTTGCATACTGGGCACACATTTATGCCTGTAGATGTCCCGTTCAGTTCAGTCAGTGGTCATCTTCCATCTGCCTTGACTACAATTTGAAATCAGTGTAAAGATCCAGCACCACGGGCTGATTGCAATGACCATTTCACTTACTGAAAAAAATAAAATCCATCCCTTTTCAGAGCTTTTAAATGATGAAAAGGGATTAAGAGGGATAGGAAAATGTGAGCGTTCCACTCTCAATAAATGTAAGGCGCTGCGACGGTCTGAGAAATGTGCCTGCGATTCTGTTTTATTCTAATCTGCAGACTGGCAGCATTGTTCTGCAGAGGGACACAAATTGCACCATATAGGGATAAAAATTGCAACTCCGGTTTTCTGGCATGGAATCCCAGATTTTCCATATGGAGGTCCATATGCTTTAAGGTCTGAATCAATATTTTTGGCTCCTATACCCTGATGCGCAGCTTTTACCTAAATAAAACTTCTGTCACAGTCTTTGTTATTGATGCACCCACAAAAGGCATGGTACAGCACGTTTTGGCTGCCGCCCCCCCCCTTCCCACCCCCGTTCAGAAGACGCTGTTAAACTGCGCAATAAAATCCGAGGAGATTTATACCAATAGGAGTAAAATTTTAGGATGACTGAAACCAATCCTCAATGTGTAATCACTGGAGATCAATATTTCAATCAGCACACCTGCCATTGACAAGCTTCCTCTGCTTCTTTTACAGCGACATCCTTTTGCCGTTTTATGGTTCCGCTTACAAAGAAACAAAGTCTTTTGTATTCTCGTCTCAGGATGTATGTTGTGTTTTTATTTATTTTTTATTACTATTTTTTTGTGGCTGCAACAGAAAGGGGCTTTACACTCGGCACTTTGATTTTATCAAGTCATATTATGATACAGCAAAAAGGTATATAAAATTACAGTAAGCATTTCCAAAGTGTTACAAATCTAAATAATAAGCTTAACCACTTCAGCCCCTAATGACCTGGCCATTTTTTGCGATATGGCACTGTGTCGCTTTAACTGACAATTGTGCGGTCGTGCGACGTTGTACACAAACAAAATTCATGTCCTTATTTCCCCAGCCTTTTATTGGTGGTTTTATTAAGTTTAGTTTAGGCCAATATGTAATTTTCTACATAATTTTGGTGAAAAAATCTCAATAAGCGTATATTGATTGGTTTGCGCAAAAGTTATAGCGTATTATATATTTATGGCATTTTTATTATGATTTTTTTTTACTAGTAATGGCGGTGATCAGCGATTTTTAACAGGACTGCCACATTGCGGCAGACAGATCAGACACGTTTGACACTTTTTTGGGACAACTGACATTTATACAGCGATCAGAGCTAAAAATATCCACTGATTACTGTATAAATGTCACTGGCAGGGAAGGGGTTAACACTAGGGGCGATCAAGGGGTTAAGTGTTCCCTGGGAGGTGTTTCCTAATGTGTAGGGTGTGGACTAACAGGGAGTCGCTGTTCTTGATCCTGATCACTAGGAACAGACGATCTCACTGTACTCCCCTGACAGAACGGGGATCTGTTTGTTTACAGTGCTCTGAAAGCGTCTCCTCCGCTGGCTGGGTCCCTGGCTTGACACCTGCTGAAGTTTCCCAATTATTCACTGTCCCCAGTTGGTTTGAATACTGCTCCGGTACTTGCTTCAGCTACTCACTGTGGTCCCTGGTAATAAGGTGGTTGGTCCCTTAGTGGCGACAGCTTCCCTTCTACCTCCGACCAAGACAGGTTCTCCGGCTGGCAGAACCGTGAATTCTAGTTGGACTGCAAGCCTCAATCCCAACCCTGTGCTGCTCTCTTGCTTCTGGATAGGCCCCCAGACAGCCTAGCAGCCAGACGTGCCCGGGATAAGCCCAAACATGTGGCGTGTCTGCCTTGCCTGCTCCCTCGCCAGCCCTTCTTGGAGGGTACACCCCTGGTCTTCCTCAATGCCTTCCTGGGGGATGGAGAGGCATGTGTCCGTCTGGACGGGGTAGACCTGGACGGGGTAGCCCTGGATGGGGTAGCCCTGAATGGGGTAGCCCGGAGGGGGTTCCCTTGGATGGGGTAGCCCTGGAGGGGGTTCCCCTGGATGGAGTAGCCCTGGAGGGGGTTCCCCTGGATGGGGTAGTCCTGGAGGGGGTTCCCCTGGATGGGGTTCCCCTGGATGGGGTGGAGGTCTGTGAGGGTCAGGGGAAGGTGGAAGCCTCCTCAAAATAGAGGCATTCCTCCTGGTGGAGATCCACCGGCTCCTCCTCTACTACCTCTAGAGGAGGTGTGGGCACTCCCCTCCACCGCTGTCTCATGGCTTCCCAGGGGGTCAGGCTGAGGCAGATGTTCCGGGGATGGCGTGGGTCGGACACCGGCAGACGACGGCTCAGCTCCCTCCAGCACATCTGTGGATGACACAAAGCATTCACATGTTGGTGGACCCACACACTTGTCACATATTCCCTTCCACCCCCTTACATGCTACACACCGGATGGGGGATAAAACACACTTACCTGTCCTCAAGTCCTGCTCACTGGAGTCAAAGCCCTCCAGGCCCTCCACCTGCTCCCGCTCCAGACAGCTGTCGATCACCTCCACCTCAGCTGTCAACCTCAGAGATGAAGCAGGTCCTCACATTGGCCAGCTTCTCCCTGACCCGCCGTCTCATGTCATTAATTTTTTTTTTTAAATGTCCTTAGAGGTCCTGGTCTCATGCCCAAGGGCATTGACCTCCAGGGTGATCTTCTCGTAGATCTCCTTCTTCCGTGCCTTGCTGGTCGTGGTACTCTGTGAACCATGGAGGTAGGCATCATACTGGCCTATTGCAGAGGTCAGGATCACCCTCTCTTCTGATGAGAAGTTTTTCTTCCTCCTCTCCCTATCCACCTCAGCATTCGACATGGCTGCGCAAAAGTACTGTGCTCCAGGGGGAAAACAAACAAACTGGTGTACTTTTGCGATGGATGGGCGTATGGCTGGGCGTATTTATGTGCTCGGCGTAAGCCGGTGGGCCAGCGTATCTAAGGAAGTTGCGTCGGCGTAGTTGTGAGCATGTGCATAGGGGTGCTGGACATACGTCCGCGTCACAGTCCATGCGCCGTTCATGATACGCCAGGCGTAAAACATTGCACCACGCTCGGACCTTCATTTGCATGGGGTCACACCCACTTCCACCTACGCCGGTCTGCGCCTTCGAAATCCACGCCGACGCAGCTTTGGGAGCACTGGCTTCCTGAATTCCATGCTTGCCTCTCTGCGCTGCGTCGGCGTAGCGTAAAGAAGATATGCTACAGCGGCATAAATATGCGCCGATGTCTGTGAATCCGGGCCTATATATTTCACACAAACCAATTATAGTCACCTGAGGTGCTCAGATGTGATGGGGAGGAAATGCTCAGCATAGAAACTCACTGAAAACTGAGCATGTGCAGAGTTGCCACCACGACTGCAAAATCCCTAGCTGAATTGGAATTTTTATGATGTGGGTTTAGTGACACTTTACGCTTTCATTGCTATCTCTGATGATATAGAGAAGATTTGCATTGAGTTTTAATTCCAGAATAATGAGTAGAAATGTCACTAAAGCAGGAAGACAAAGACATCTAGAAGTGCTGTGATTTTTGACCATTGGTGAGATTTTCCAGCACTTCCTGTCCTTGTGACACCCACAACAGGAAGTGCAGGTAAATTTCCTAATAGAAGATACAGACAGCAATAAAAACCTGATACTACTTCATAATGTGCAAAACTAAAATTAAAATTTGGCTGGGGTTGGGCTTCCACCCTTTGATCCGTTGACTATGTAATGAAATAATCCTGTTTCTTATGTGTTGCCAAGTTCTATTAGTGTTTATAATAGTCATGTTCACAGCTTCCAGGTCCTGATCTCTGGCAAGACAGGTCAGTCTCAAATGTTCTTGTCCAGACTTCTTTAATAACTTTTCAAGCTTTTTTACTTGCGAGTTTTTAGTTTTGCATGGGGTTCCTGTTTAGAAATAATAATAAACCCCCTTGTGTCCAGGAAGGTAGGCAGATTCCAGCTCCTGCGGTAATTTGTGGGCTCAGAATTCCGTAGCTTTCACTGTTCTATTCTTTACCGCATTACCTCACCCCAGCAACACTCACATCTCCCTCCAATGGCATTCAGTTTCCATCCCATTCACAGTGGACGGGGATCATATCTCCGAGCCACTTAGAAACACAATGATCTTTACCCCTGAGAATGCAAACGCTTTCTTAGTCAAATCTATTGATCCGACCCTCTATTTCTGGCTTTCCATTCCCTCACTTGCTTGTTTGAAAAAGCTGGATGTTCTTACAGCAAAGAGAACCGGGCCGGGTGTAAGTGGCTCTGCTGGCACTAAAGATAGCCTGTGGTGCTCGGTGGAAGACTGCGGATCGTCATCGGCGCAGACCATTGAGATAAACTCTACGGGCAATTTTAATCTCATGATGTTGAGCAATTTAAAGCAAAAGGAAATCTCTGCTAAAAAAAAGGGCACCGGGAGCTTAAAGGGGTTGTAAACCTTTGTGTTTTTTCACCTTAATGCATCCTATGTAAAATCATCCGGTTTTGCTTATCTGAGCCCACGAATCTTCGTGGGCACAACATCGCGTTGCTTTCCCCCAGCTCCCGTTGGCTCTTCATTGGATGATTGATAGCAGCGCAGCCACTGGCTCCCGATGCTGTCAATCAAATCAATGAGGCTGTGTGCTGGGGGTGGGGCCGAGTCATACACTTGGCAACAGGGATGGACTGGCCATTGGGACTACAGGGAGTTTCCCGGTGGGCCGATGGCTCAGTGGGCCGGCTTCAGTGACAGCGGACCCCCGCCCCCCCTCCGCTCCTCTGTCTCTCCCTCCCTGCAGCGCTCACCTGGGTGGAACAGAGACAGGGGGTACCAGAGGAGCAGGGAGGACAACAAAGGAGCATGGGGGAGGGGACAGACAGCTGACTCAACAGCTATGGCCTGGGAGTTTCTCACTTCTGCCTAATCTTGTCCCATAAGGGGGGGCACCGAACTGATTCTTTCCCCCGGGTGAAATAATGTCTAGCTTCCCCACTGGTACTGCCTATAAGAGTACCAGTACCAGACGTTCTACTCTAATAAAGTAGAATGGCTAGTGGCTAGTGAAGGGGGAGTGGGGGCTTGGGTGGCGGGGGTGGGGTGCGGGAGTTGTCCGGCCGCCATTAGAGAGACCTGTCAAAGTGGGCCAGTCTGGATGAAGTCCATGGCCAAATTTTTGTCCCAGTCTAGCCCTGCTTGGCAGCTATGGCCACCGAGTGTATCACACGGGAGCGCGCCCGCAAGGTAACCCCCTCGGGAGAGAGTTTCTCAAAGGGGGTTAGCTCTTGCAGGGAGGAGCCGAGAGAGCCGCCGTGGGACCTCAGAAGAGGATGATCGGGGGCCACTCTGTGCAAAACGAACTGCACAGTGGAGGTAAGTATGATATGTTTTTTTTTTGTTTTTTTTTAAACCCGAACCTGTGTACGACGGGGATATCCAAACTATGGCCCTCCAGCTGTTGCAGAACTATACGTCCCATGAGACATTGTAAAACCCTGACATGACTAGGCATGATAGGAATTGTAGTTCCTGAACAACTGGAGGGCCATAGTTTGGAGACCTCTGATCTACGACCACAAGTCCAAAAAGGTTTGGATGCTATGCAAAAATCTACCTAAAAGACAGGATGCAATTATTTGAAAAACTATATTTTATTCAAAAAAGAAAATACTTGTAGAAAACATATCAAAGTAAACGCAGAAAATGTACCATTTCAAGAATAAAAAAAGTAATTTTGAAATTGATAGCAGCAACATGTCTCAAAAAAGTTGGGACAGGGCAACAAAAAGCTGCCAAATTAAGTGGTTCTAACATGGAAGAACTGGAACCTGCCATGAGGTCCCCTCCATCATTCCAGTGTCCGTGCTCTCGGCTGTCATGAACGCTTACATCTTTTCCCAATCTATCTTCTTACTCTTCGGCTGCTTCATTGGCCAGGCCACAATGACGTTACTCCTGCCATTGTCGAATGTATGCTAAGCTTCGCAGGCACAGAGAAGGGTTTATGATTGAAGAGACAAATGTTTATTTTTGTTTAGGTTTATGTCCAAAGGAACATTCCACTTCCATTTAGTTCCAAGTGGAACTAAAGGGGGTGAATACCTACCTGTTCAACTGGCCCTCGCCGGCACCGGCATCTTCTTCTGAGGGACAGCCTTTGGGCCTCTTCATTGGCCTTTCACTCTTGAGCATGAGCAGGAGCTGGTCATCCCCGCACTAGAGCTGAGCTGTGCTAGCACAGCTCAGTTTACAGTTATGGAGAAGACAGCAAGCAGTCAGGTAGGTAGGGGCAATTTTTTGCAGAAGAGATGTGCATGTCTCAATAAAAAGCCTGCCTCCTCGCTGTTTCTTACAGCAGAACTTCTGTTCCACTCAACCCTTCTTTTTGTTCTTCAACACGTTGCATCCCCACTAGCAAAAGGTTAAAATGGATGTTGTTTTTTTTTTTTTATGTCACAATGTAGAAAATAAGATTTCCTATCATCTGTGCCTAGTCTTGCCACACAGAGTTAATCCAGCTCTGAGCAATCCTCTTTTTATTGTTCAGGAAAATAAAACAGACTTCCAGATAAAAACCAAAGTCCTTGGTTGAGTGATAGGTTATTTACATATCTCGTGCACTGCTTGCAGACATACACAGCTTCTGTAAAAAGTGCTCAATTCACATCCCCCTCCCCTCTTCCCTCCAGCTCTATGTATATTCTGATGGCTGTTGCATTTTCTCATGGCACTGAACTGTGACTCACCCCATATTTTGAAAACATTTATATAGGGCCAGATCCACGTAGATCGGCATCATTTTAAGCAGGCGTAGCGTATCGTAGTTACGCTACGCCGCGGCTACTTTGAGAGGCAAGTGCTGTATTCACAAAGCACTTGCGTCTAAAGTTACGGCTGCGTAGCGTAAATGTGTCGGCGTAAGGGCGCGGAATTCAAATGACAAAGATGTGGGCGTGTTTTATGTTAATTCAACTTGACCCCACGTAAATGCCGTGGGGGTATCCCAGTGCACATGCTCGAAATCACATCGCAAATAGTCAATGCTTTCGACGTGAACGTAATTTACACAAAGCCCTATTCGCGAACGTTTTACGCAAACGACGTACACAACAGAAAAATTTGACGCTGGCTCGACGTCCATACTTAACATTGTGTACGCCTCATAGACCCAGGGGTAATGTTACGCCGAAAAAAACCTTACGTAAACGATGTAAAAAAAATGCGCCGGCCGGAGGTACGTTCTGAGAATCGGCGTATCTAGCTAATTTGCATACTCTAGGCAGAAATCAACGGAAGTGCCACCTAGCGGCCAGCGTAAATATGCACCTAAGATCCGACGCCGTACTAAGACGTACGTCAGTCGGATCTAGCCCCCATTCAGTCGTATCTTGTTTTGTGGGTACAAAACTAAGATACAACGGGGCATAGATACGCCGACGTAACTTCTTTGTGGATCTGGCCCATACACTGTCACTGTACTACTGACACCGGCTGGGATGGGGTTAACATCAGGGGTGATTAAATGGTTAACTGTGTGCCTAGATTGTGTTGTACAGTGTGGGAGGTGCTTTTACTAGGATAAGACATGCATCCATGCCCTGCTTTGCAGGACCACAGGATCCATGCCCTCCCCACTTCCAGAACGGTGATCTGCTTTGTTTACATAGGCAGGCTTCCTTTCTGCCTCTGTACCGAATAATCGGCGGGTGCCGGCAGACATGGAGTCTGCCGGTACCTGCAAATCACCTCCCACTGTGTATGATTTCAGTGGGAGCGGCCACTACCCGGAAGTGTTGAATCACGTATTAGGTTCAAGATCCAGCGCAGCAGTGCCACCTTGCCGTGGTATATGTAAGTTATACGGTCGGCAAGTGGTTAAAAAAATAAATAAATCTGCCTTTACTATCACTTTCCTGCCTGTACAAACGCAGCTCATTGCACAAATTTGGTAATGCTGAATGTGACGTCATGACGTCAATGCATGCGCATGAGTGACATCATCTTGGCCCGGCCAATGAAAGCCCTGGCCTTTGGAATTTCCAGGACAGCACATCGCTGAATTCAAGGTGAGTATAGTTCTGCTATAAGTTGGAGAAGTATCTTAACTGGAAAGTTATGCTGTGTATATGGTGACCATTTCTCTGATCTCAATGCTATTGATAAATTGTTCTCCTGTCCCCATGTGATGTTATGCCCCCATCCTCTCTGTGTCTTAGTCAGGGCTTTTTTTCTCAGAGAATAGGTGCAGGAACTCCCTCCTTCTGAGTCACCTCTTGTGTCCACCCCCTACCCACCTCCAAGCACCATTCATTAGTTTCACCCCCTGCCCACCTCTGAGCACCATTTCTTGGTTCCACCCCTACCCTCCTACGAGCACCATTCTTTGGTTCCACCCTCTCCCCACCTCCGAGCACTATTCCTAGGTTCCACCCCCTACCCACCTCCGAGCACTATTCCTTGGTTCCAACTCCTAATCACCTCTGAGCATTATTTTATTTCTTGGTTCCACCCCTACCCACCTCCAAGCAGCATTCATTGGTTTCACCCCCTACCCACCTCTGAGCACCATTCCTTGGTTTCACTCCTTACCCACCTCCGAGCACCGTTCCTTGGTTCCACCCCCTACCGACCATTACATACATTCAGAGCTGATGGTTCCTACTGAAAAAAAGCCCTGGTCTTAGTTATAAATTAATTCTAGTTCTTCTTCTACTTTATAGCATGTAATAGAATGCACAGTACATAGGCAATGCTATACTAAACTAAATAATATCTTCTACTCACTACAACAAAATAACAGTATCTTCTACAGTCCATGCGGAATGTGGCCGTCCTACTACACCAATCACCAGCAGAGGAAGATCTATCAGTGTTTGTGTTTTAATGTATTTCGGCACGTTCTGTATAATGTATTTCCAGCCTCGGAGCTGAACGTGTAAAATGAAATCATAAATATATAATGGGGTGGGCCACATGATCTATCAGGGAGCAGAGATAAGTGCCACTTATACGATTAGATTTCTGCATTTTTGTGCTAAACGGGACTTGAAAGGAAAAGACAAAAGTGCTTATTTTACACCGTTTCTGGCCTAATTTAGATTTCCTTCCCTTGTGCTGTTTAATGCATGTGTTTGGGCTAATGGATTTTCTTTTCTCTAATGTGATAAACATTACTTTATATACAGCTTATTAGTTGATAAAACGTCTATTGAGTGCTAAACGGTTTATGATAACATTGAACATTTAAAATGGCTGAGGAACTTTTATTTTATATATCACACTTTAATATTCATTATGAAAATTCTTTGATATCCCCAGTATAACTGATACAATTGGTGTATTAGGTGCGTCTGTATTTAAAGTGATTGTAAAGTTTATTTTTTTTTGTTATGTTTTTTTAAATAACAAACATGTCATACTTAATTGCTCTGTGCAAGGGTTTTGCACAGAGCAGCCCTGATCCTTCTTTTCTGGGGTGCCACGGTGGTGCCCCAGGCCCCTCCTCTTCAACGGGTGCCCCCATGGAGGGCTGCTTTTCATATGGGCACCCATGCAGGTGAGCTCCTGATTCCTGCTGCTGCGTCCATTGACACAGACAGCAGGACTCAGCCCTGCCCCCCATGTCACTGGATTTGATTGACAGCAGTAGGAGCCAATGATGACCCAAGACAGTGGCTGGAGCTGCTGGGCTTGTTCTCATCACTGGAACGATCGGGTTCAGGTAAGTAAAAGGGGGGCTCTGGGGGGAGCTGCAGCACAGAAGGTTTTTCACCTTAACCTCCCTGGCGGTAATCCCAAGTCTGGCTCGGGGTGGAAATTCAGTACCATTAGCGGTATCCCCGGGCCAGACTCGGGATCGCATTGCAGTATCCAGGCAGGGAGTTACTTAACTTGTCCCCTGGATCCTGCAATGTCTCTTAGCTGTGTGATCGAGCAGTCTCCTTGCTCGATTCACACAGTGCCCGTGTTTTGCCGAGCTCCGTTCCCTGCGACGTTTACGACGCACGGTGGTGGAGATCGGCGCCAAATTCAAAAAATTAAAAACACAATACACATACAGTAAACTGTAATCTTACAGATTACAGTACTGTATAAAATAAATACACATCCCCCTTGTCCCTAGTGGTCTGTCCAGTGACCTGCATGCACTTTTATGTTATAAAGACTATTCTTTCTGCCTGGAAACTGGAGGTTGTCTATAGCAACCAAAAAGTGTCCCTGTATTTCAAAAGTGGTTTTAGAGCAGCTAAAAAACAGCGATAATAAATTAGAGTCACTTGCAGAATTGAGCGATAGCTATTTGTGGGAAAATTCATCATCAAAAACGGAAAGTAATAATTTTTATTATTATTATATTATTATTTGTTATAATTATTTATAGTTATTTATTATATTATAATTTATGATTTCATGTTTCAAACTTTATCATACCCGAGATGTCTACTAGACTGTTGTTTGGACAGATTTAAGTGAGTTATTCCTAAGAATTACAGGCCTACAATGTAAAACGCCAAATTTCCATGCAAAACAATTGTACCGCTTTCAGCACCAAAAATCTGAAACTCTTAAACTCTGCTCAAGATTGTTAAGTGCAAAACAGGGTCTCTGTCTCAGCTTGGCTGTGCTGTAGCCTTATTCTGTTATACTGGGGTGTTCTTCCAGCTCCGGTGCTGCAGGTGGCAGCAGTGGAGTCAAGGTTTGGGTGCTCCTTCCCAGCAGCCAATCAGGAGGGTTTGTCCTCGCTGTGCATGCTGGGGAGGGGTATTTATGAGGCAGACGCCATTGGTTCTGGGTCTTCTTCGTCCAGTGTGGCACCCACCTTTAGGGTGGCCACATCACGGCCTCCCCGGCGTTATGGCCTACCTGGCCGGGCCGTGCGTGCCACTCGGTGTTCCTGGTTCCGGGACCATGTTGGCCCGGAGCATCTGAACAGTGTCGGGAACCCAGTGAGTGACTGGGTTCCCACCTTTGAGGATCCCAAGCTGTACTTCTGTTCGGTGGGGAGTCAATCTGAGGAGCGCCATTGAGAGGCTGGCGGTCCAAACGGGCCTCAACAAACCACCGGGGATCAAGGTACAGTAGCCGGACACTGAGGGATTGGTCATCTGTCAGTCGGTACCTGGGCGACAAGTTGAAGGAGATCCAGACGTAACTCATCTAAGGAGGGATATCCCCAAGAATTCAATCCAGAGAGGGCCTGTGGCAGAGGTATCTTTCTGAGGCTCACCAAGGAGGGTCTGTGACAGAGACTTTTCCTCAAGTTCAAGTCCACCAAGGAGTGTCTGTGGCAGAGACCTTATCCTACAATTGTCCGAGTGATACTCCGGCTGCTAGGTCAGTGAGGGAGGCCTGTCCGGGTACACTAAACCCACTCCGGCGGGAGTGGCGCATAGAAGTTTTACACTTGGGAGCAGGACTGTTTCCTATTATCACGCCTGAATATGCTATCCTCCTTTCTTCTTCACTTTCTAAAATCAGCAGAGCTTCCCCTCATTTCAGATCTACCCCTCAGATTTACAGCAACTGCACTTCCAAGTGCACTTTCACTGCAATTTCAAGTGCACTTTGCACTTGTAGTTTGCACTTGTAGTGCAAAGTGGATTTGCCTTTCGTAAATAACCCCCTATGACTCTTTACCTGCTGTTACTGTAGAGAAGCCCTTTCTAAACAACTGATGGTTACATTTTCTGTCTTCCATTTGTAACTGATCAAATTGAAACCTTTTTATGTGCTGGCTAATTGTAACTGTGACTTGAAAATAACTAGAGATCAGAGCTTTTTTCCTTACAACAGCTAGCAAATGGGGTTTTCCTTAACCAGCAATACAGATCTGCCCGGATTCACAAAGCACTTACGCCGACGTATCTCGAGATACGCCGCGTAAGTTTAAATATGTGCCGTCATATCTATGCGCCGGACTCTGAAACCAAGATACGCATGAAAATAGGCTTCATCCGACCGACGTAACTTTCCTACGCCGGCGTATCGTGGGCGCATATTTACGCTGGACGTAGGTGGCGCTCCCATTGATTTCCTATTCAAATATGAAAATGAGGGAGATACGTCGATTAACGAACGTACTTGCGCCCGTCGCATAATATACGCGGTTTGCGTAAGTCACACGACCGGCGTAAAGTTATTCCCCATGCAAAGGTATTTACCAGGGAACACAGCCGTCGTAACTTATGTCGTTTACGCTGTACGTGAATATGACTAGGTGTAGGTTACGTTCACGTCGTAGGCAGTGATCTTAGGGAGTAGTTCCGATGTGATTCTGAGCATGCGCACTGGGATGCATCCACGGGACGGCGCATGCGCCGTTCGTTATTTGTATCTTTATGGCGCTCGGCCCATCATTTGCATGGGGTCACGCCTCATTTTCATGGCTCACGCCCACTTCCACTTACGAGGACTTACGCCTAAGAAACCCAGCACAGATTTGGTGGCAAGTGGTTTGTGAATTCGGGGCTTGCCTCTCTGCGCTGCGTCGGCGTAGCGTAAAGAACATACGCTATGGCGGCATAAATATGCGCCGATGTATGTGAATCCGGGCCATCTTTTTTATTTTTTTATTTTAAAATGTTCTTATAATCCTATTGGGCTCCAATGCTCTCCAATCCTATTAGGCTATAATAGTGAGCACATTATTTTACTAGCACGCAGATTGTTTTTTTGTTACTCACCAAGCTGATCAGTGTCCTTTTTATAATATACAGAGTAGTGCCCTCTGTCTATGCTTTGTGGGCATGACATAGGCAGCTCCCTCCTAGCAAACAACTGGCAGCTTCCAGGCACTTGCCGATACGCAGGCATTCATTGGCGCTGCTCTCGCTCTACACCGGGGCAGATTGAATCTTCTCACTACTTACAATAATGAATTGTTATTAGCTGAAAAGACTCTGAATTGCTGTGTTGCTTCCTGCCTTTATGATGATTGAACTACAAAGTGTTCTCAGAAAATAGGTAAAGAGATAACACAAGGGAGCTTAAAACAGCCTTTCAGATTTCACTCTTTCTCCTATAAATTCTTTAAGCGTTGCAGCTCTTGAGGGATAAGTGTACGCAGCTTTATTTAATCCAAAGAATACCGCCAGTTTATAGATTTCAATATAATGCAATTTTCTGACATACAAATATCTAATAGAGACATTATATTTTGGGAACTTGTTTGTTTTTAAATAAACTTACTATTATCATTTTTTGGACATGTTATTGACTGTACATACGATAGATAGATAGATGGATAGATGGATAGATAGATAGATAGATAGATAGATAGATAGATAGATAGATAGATAGATAGATAGATAGATAGATAGATAGATAGATAGATAGATAGATAGATAGGTCTGTCTGCCTCATAATATGAAAATGCACAATTTGAATTTACATCAAACAAGACTTAAAGGGATTGTAAAAGTTCATGTTTTTTCACCCAACAAACACTGTAGCTGCTGACTTTTAATAAGTACACTTACCTGTTCAGGGTGCCCGCAATGTCGGTCTGGGGCACGTGCACCGCTGGCGACCCGCTCCCGCTGTGATTGGAGCCAATCAGCGGGCCTGGTGACCGTGATGGCTGCCGGCCTCCCTCGATCACTCCGGGGAATGACAGAACTGCGGTCTGCTGATGTTAACAAAGCAGATTGTCCTTCTGTCAGACAGGAACAGAGAGATCTGTGCTTCCTGCTAATCGGGAACACAGATCTCTCTGTTCCTGCAGTGAGTCCATCCCCCACAGATAGTAAGCACACTGAGGGAACACAGTTAACCCCTTGATTGTCTCTGATGTTAACCCCTTCCCTGCCAGTGTCATTTATACAGTGTCAGTGCATTTTTTTTTTTTAGCACTACTCACTGTATTGGTGTCACTGGTCCCCAAAAAGTGTCACTTGGTGTTCAATTTGTCCGCCGCAATGTCGCAGTCCCACTAAAAATTGCTGACCCGCACCATTACTATTAAAAAAAAGAAATAGTCCCTAAATCTATCCCATAGTTTGTAGACGCTATAACTACTGTGCAAACCAATCAATATACGCTAATTGTGATTTATTTTAATCAAAAATATGTAGCAGAATACATATTGGCCTAAATTGATGAAGAAATTAGATTTAAAAAAAAAATGTATTGGGTATGTTTGATAGCAGAAAGTAAAAAATATAGGGATGTGGAAATTAACTATTAATTCCTTGATTAATTGTTAATTTTTTTTGATCGATCAAAATTCTTTTGATCGGTACTCACCTCTCCGCCGGCTTCTGGGTCTTCAGGGAGTTCTGTCGGAGATCCGGTGACGTCATGGACACCGGCAGGGCTTGCCGTTTCCATCTGAAGGGCTCCTTTGCTGTGCCTTCATATCTGCATGCCGGCGGGACCTTACTATCTGCCACACGCAAGGGCTGTTACACTTCCCTCT
This sequence comes from Rana temporaria, assembly GCF_905171775.1. Taxonomy (NCBI): domain Eukaryota; kingdom Metazoa; phylum Chordata; class Amphibia; order Anura; family Ranidae; genus Rana; species Rana temporaria. The sequence goes on from NC_053492.1 coordinate 431,671,791, forward strand.
ATCACTTCCCTCTATCAACCTGGGATTCTACAGCCATCCACTGGGAGTTGTGATACAGTAGTTCCCTTCACGGGACATCTACATGCTGACGGACTGCTGTTAATCCCTCCTCATCTGGATTCAGCAGTGGTATCGTTGTACACATTTTTGTACCAGTATCATACTTGGCTACATGTTTTTATGACTGCTTTTGCTACCGTTTGGTATTACTCACACCATTTTTACAGTTTATGTAGCTACATCGATTTTATCTCCAGTGCAATATTTATTTTGTTACCTACTTAAAGACTATAAAAGTTTTAATGCTATTCCCATCGAGCGCTGCCTTTGTGTGTTTTTTGTATCCTGCTATCTATTTTTCCAGTGGTTGGTAGCTGCACTGGATATCAGCCTGCAAGGAGATCAGCTAAAAGTAGTTAGATCTGTATGTGCGTTATAATTAATCGAAATCTGTCGATTAATCGATTAAAAAAAATCGATTCATCGACCACGAAAATCTTAATCAGTAACAGCCCTAATATATATATATTTTCAAAATTGTTGCTCTTTTTTGTTTATAGCGCAAGAAATAAAAACCCCAGAGGTGATCAAATACCACCAAAAGCTCTATTTGTGGGGAAAAAAGGACATCAATTTTGTTTGGGTACAACATAGTGGTAAAAGAGGAGCTCCAGTCTGGGCTAAAAAAAATTAAAAGTCAGCAGCTACAATTCAGCTTCGGGGGCTGGCACCGGCATGTTCACTAAGGGAGACCAGGTATGGTAAAGTGTTAGTTTTTAGTTTATTTTCTATGTGCAGAAAAGCATCTGAAATGGAAGAGTTTCATTCTTTATTCTTTACAATTACTTGTGCTGATGTTTATGTGTGTCTTAAAAAGTCTCACTGTTATTCAGTAGTTAAAGCATATTGCATGGACACAAGGAGGTTGATTTATTTAGGCTTGGTTAGGTCCGGCTGCGGTTTTAGCACAATTTTTAAGTCCAGTGTCCTGTGTGTTTTTGTTCAACGGTTCTGGTGCGATTTAGGTGCAAATTTTTACTTAAAATCCCACCTAAACCGGACTGAAAAATGCACAGGACTAATTTTAAAAACAAACCGTGGCCGGCCCGCAGATATGTGAACCGGCTCCATAGAGAAGCCTGCCAGTTCACATCATGCAAAGTGTATGTGGTTCAAAATGCATCCAATTCGCATATATGTGAACCGAAAATCTGGTGCAGCTCTTCATAGAAACCAATACGCTTACATTTTTTTTTTTTTTTGGCAAAGCTTATGTGAACAAGCTGAAGTTAGAAGCCGATTAGCCATACCTTCCAACATTTTGAGATGGGAATGAGGGAAACGTACTAGCAAATGTATGTAGGCATAGGACACACCCCCTTAAATGATAATTCACCACAAAAAAAGGTTAATTAAGCCCTGGTTCACACTGGGTACGATTTGGAACGATTTGAGATGCGATTTGACATGTCAAATCGCATCTCAAATCGGCGGCAATTGTCGGCAATGGCACTGTCCTAATCAGTGCGACGCCGCATCTGCGATTTCAAAAAGTAGTTCCTGTACTACTTTTTGCGATTTCGGGCCGCGATTTACATTAAATTGCGGCCGAAATTGCGGCAAAATCGCAGCAGTGTGAACCTAGGCTTAATCCACAAGGGCTTTTTTTTACCACAACTATTCCCTATATTGGCTCTTAAAATGTACAATTGCAGCAATTTAGAAATCTGATTAATAGTTTAGCTCTGGGAAACACTTTTTGAAAGATAAAAAGTGCATTTTATATACAACTATATAGATCAGGCCAAAATGAGGGACACATGAGGGGGGAAAGAGGGACAGAGGGACATTTTGCATCAAATCAGGGATAGTTGGAAGCTATGGATTAGCTACCATCCACAGCTGAACCAGATTTTGCAGTCTCAAGTTTTAGTAAATCAACCCCAATTAGTATTGTATATGTGTGTTATGTACAATAGGCTCAGGCATTATTTACCCTTACCTCTTTAAGCTACTCTTGCTATTAGCGCAATTTGGTCACAGATAGATAAATATAAAAATATAGATAGATACAAGAGATAGATAAAGGAGATAGATAAAGGAGATAGATATACAAATATAGATAGATAGAAAAATATAGATAGATAAAGTGGATAGATAGATAGATATACAAATATAGATAGATAAATGGGATAGATAGATATAGATAGATAGATAGATAGATAAATAGATAGATAGATAGATAGATAGATAGATAGATAGATAGATAGATAGATAGATAGATAGATAGATAGATAGAAAATATAGATAGATAGAAAATATAGATAGATAAAGGGGATAGAGAAAGAGAGCGAGAGATAGCTATATGTATATAGATAGATAGATAGATAGATAGATAGATAGATATAAAAATGTAGATAGATAAAGTAGATAGTGAGATAGATAGATACAAAAAATATAGATAGATAAAGGTGTTAGATAGATAGATAGATAGATAGATAGATAGATAGATAGATAGATAGAAAAATAGATAGATAAAGGAGATATGTAAAAGAGATAGATAGATAGATAGATAGATAGATAGATAGATAGATAGATAGATAGATAGATAGACAGATAGATAGATAGATAGATAGATAGATAGATAGATAGATAGAAAAATATAGATAAATAAAGGGGATAGGTAGATAGATAGATAGATAGATAGATAGATAGAAAAATAAAAATAGATAGATACAGTGGATAGATAGATGGATATACAAATATAGATAGATAAAGGAGAGAGAGAGAGAGAGAGAGAGAGAGAGAGAGAGAGAGAGAGAGAGAGAGAGAGAGATAGAAAAATATAAATTGATAGATATAAAAATATAGATAGATAGATAGATATAGATAGATAAATAGATAGATAGATATAGATAGATAAAGGGGATAGATAGATAGATAGATAGATAGATAGATAGATAGATAGATAGATAGATAAAGTATATATATATATATATATATATATAGATAGATAGATAGATAGATAGATAGATAGATAGATAGATAGATAGATAGATAGATATTAAAATATAAATAGATAAAGGGGATACATAGAAAAAGAGATAGATATATAGAGAGATAGATAGAAAAAGATAGATACAGTAGATAGATAGATAGATAGATAGATAGATAGAGAGATAGATAGATAGATAGATAGATAGATAGATAGATAGATAGATAGATACTTGATAGGAATATAGAGCTACAGAGGAAGTAAACACACAGAGAACAAACACATCCATGTATATTTTGCGGTCGGGAGGAGGAGGGAGCTGTTCTCTTGCACCTATGAGGGCAGATGGGGATCAGGAAAGATTACATGCAGGTAGAATTAAGTCGGAACAATTTCAGGTTTAGGCCGGAATAAACACAGACCACTTTTTAACTACAGCTTGCAGAGTAGAATTTGTAGCTCTGTGTGCAGCGCAGGTCAAGGGGCGCCCGCATTCCCATCCATTGCGTCTTTCTGGTCTCCTCAATTCACAGCTGTACACTTTAGTTGACATTGTCTCCTTTCCCTGCATGCGCTGGCATAACCACGCCTCGCGGCCTCCTGCGAGCTGCACAATAAACTTGTTTTCCTTAAGAGCTCTGGCAGGAGTTAATCCAAGCTCAGTTCCGCACAGCATATGCCTAGTGATGTGTATAAGCTGTCTACTGTGCTATCATTTCTCAGAGCTCCCCACCGGCAAGTAAAAACTAAGAAAAAAAAAAACGGGAGTCCGAATGACGCCAAACTTTTTCTATCAATCAACAAGAGCGAAAGTTTGGCCAAGTTGATTTATATAGGCCTTATAACTTTTCAAAGCGTACTTTCCATCTGAAGGACTGAAGTGGGGATTTAAAATATGACTCTTTAATTTTTAAAAATTACATAAATTAAGCGAGCAGCCCATTAACGAGGTGCCATCAGGATCACATGGCTAATTCAGATCAAGTTATATTATCTCGCCTGCAGGATCGGAATGAGAATTAAGGAATTACTATTCCAAAGTTGTACGGGACATTGATCCTCATTTACGATGAAATTCGTCACTGTAACTGCCTTCGAGAGGGCTACCTTGACAGTGGCTGGCCACTGAATCTTCCCTGTGTCCTAACCTTTAGGAAGAGTATATTAGCGTAAGATCCGAGGCTAATTAGTTGTTCTGGTGACATGTTGGATGAAGTCTTGTTTAACAGAAATATAGGTAAGAGGGGAGATAATATGCATTAACCTGAGGCTGAGAGATGGACGGGTCTCTTTCCACCGTTTAAACCTCAAGGGAGTCGTAACCAGCCGCCAACATAACTCATTTCAACATAACACAAGCCTGTCTGCTTGAGCCTAGGCTTGGGGGAAATTTAGTTAACCTCGTCCCTGCCTGGTGGTCTTGTCCTTTATTCATTCTGTACCTGCTCTGTGCTGTTTTCCCTTAAAAATCAGATAGCAGGATTATGTTTTTTTTTTACGGGTAAAAAAGTTTATTAAACAATGTATCGAATGGTAGTACAAAGCTCAGTCGGTTTAATACAAATCATTATACAGGTATTTCCAAAGGCCATCAATAATAATGCACCCAGGTAGCAAACAATTGTGCTGCAAGTTTGAAAATGACTTGCTAAGCTATTGTTAGACTTGCCAGGCATCACAAGTTTGTTGCACAATTGCAGCAAGTCCGCATTGCATGACTCCAGGTCAACTTTCTTTGCAAACATTCTGCAAGTCTTCTGCAAGTTCTGATTCCATTATGTTGTGCAATAGTCATCCCACCACAGGGGGTCACTGTGACTTGCAGAGCTCTTGCTGTAGACTTACCACTGCAACTTTGCTCTTGCTAGAGACTTGGGGCCAGATTCTCGTACATCCGCGTATCTTTGCGCGGGCGTAACGTATCTGATTTACGTTACGCCTCCGCAACTTAGACGGGCAAGTGCTGTATTCTCAAAGCACTTGCTCCATAAATTGCGGCAGCATAGCGTAAGTCGGCCGGCGTAAGCCCGCCTAATTCAAATTTGGAACAGGGGGGCGTGTGTTATGTAAAATAACCATCACCCGGCGTGATTGACGTTTTTCACGAACGGCGTCCGTGGAAATCTCCCAGTGTGCATTTCTCCTAATACGCCACAAGGACGTATTGGTTTTGACGTGAACGTAAATTACGTCCAGCCCCATTCACAGACGAGTTACGCAAACGACGTAACATTTTCAAATTTCGTTGCGGGAACGACGGCCATACTTAACATTGGTACGCCGCACTTACGCTACCATATAGCAGGGGTAACTTTACGCTGGGAAAAGCCTAACGTAAACGGCGTAACTGTACTGCGTCGGCCAGGCGTACGTTCGTGAATTCGAGTATCTCGCTGATTTACATATTTTGACGCGTAAATCAGCGTACACGCCCCTAGCGGCCAGTGTAAATATGCAGTTACGATCTGACGGCGTAAGAGACTTACGCCTGTCGGATCTAAGGGAAATCTATGAGTAACTGATTCTAAGAATCAGGCGCATAGATACGACGGCACAACTCAGAGATACGCCGTCGTATCTCTTTTGAGAATCTGGGCCTTGCTGCGCAAATTTGCTACAAATTAGAAAACTGTCAACTAGAACTTGTGCTTCAAGTGCTCTGCAAGTGTACAACTTGCCAGGGAAAATGTGCAGCAAGTTAACAAGACTTACAATTCAACACTGTCACAAATTTTTGTGCAAGTTATCCTTGCTGTCTGGGCATGTACATAGGCACAGCAGACAATAAAAATAGGAATAAAAAAAAACTGAATAGCTCAGTACATACATTACAGACAGGGCTGCTGGTAGGAATAACGGGGCCCCGGGCAGCCTACCGGACAGGCCCCTGCCACCCCCTGGTCGAAAGTGACTGAGGACATAGATTTATCAGTCCCCTTCTCTGCAGCTTCAGCTCTACAGATGAATGAATAGGAAGTGTTCTGAGGCAGCCTGCTCATTCACAAACTATAAGGATTGGTACCGATTGTTTACTGTTCACTGTGTTCATTTAGAAAAGGGACCAGTAACATATTTACTGTTCCCTTGCTTGGCTCTCCATCCTGAAACATTACCCTGTTTTCCCATTGCAGCTGCTGGTGGGAGAAGAAAGGAGGGATGCTGGCACCATTGTAGAGGGAAGGTTCACACATGGGGTGTGGACAGCAGATAGAAGGGGTGCATGTGCTAGGACCAACCCCCCTGTAGTACAGCCTGAGGGAGAAAGAGGAGGAGGAGGAGCTGGCAGCGCTATACGCGGAGGCAGAAGAGAATTGGTGTCTGCAATAAGACAGTACAGCTGGCCCTCCTGCTCAGCAAGTGCCCGGGCCCCCCTTTTGAACTGTTGGAGCCTTGGCCCAGTACAGGAGGGCTGGCTGTAATGCCTAATCAGTGCCCCTAAGTACAGACATCCATAAAAGATGGTACAGCTCTTTCCTCATCATGGGCTTACAGGAGAAAGCTAAACAGGCCAATTCAGCAGACTAGCCAGCCAGTTGCACCAGAATATACAGCCACCCTCAGCAGCATGAAATAGCAGAAAGACATGCACAAATGCCAGCCAGCCCAGAAAACAAGGAGAAGGAAGGGAAATGGGGAAGAAGAAGGGGAAAGGAGAGGGGGGCAAGAGTGAAGAATGAAAGGGAGCTGAGGGGCCCAGATAAAGAAAACCCAGAAAATAGGAAGCAAAAGAGGGGTGGGAGGAAGAGGGGGGAAACAAAACGGGGGACGGGAGGCCAAAGGAGAGGAGGCAACAGAGCCATAATATAAAATATTAAATATTACAAAGCACCTTGGACATCCAAGCCATATGCATCTACCTAGACTGACTATATACTGCATATTTTATTGAACTATTTAGGGCAGTTCCTACTCGTAATCGTAAATCAGTTAAAAAAAGTGGTAATACCGCATGCACTGCAGTTTTCCAGCTAGCCACGGTGGGCAGAGTTGGCTGTTTTCACCGTATAAGGATTTCCCTATGAACATAGTAAAATGCATAGGACCTAAACTATTTCAACTATCTTGTACAGTAGCTTCTTTATCCTCCATGATTCGCAGCAACAAAAGCCGGAGATCAGGCTAAGTCACAGAGATCATTCAGAGCAGTGGTCTCCAAACTGTGGCCCCTTTGCTTGCTTTTATCTGGCCCTTTGGGCACTATTTTCATCCACTGATACCAACAACGGGACATAATCCCCCACCATCAATGAAGGGGCAGTATTCCTCCCAATGATGCCAACAATGGGGTACAATGATCCCAATGACAACAAAGATGGGGCACAATTCCTCCCAATGACAACTAAGATGGGGCACAATTCCCCCCAATGACACCAACCATGGGGCACAGTTCCTCCCAATGATACCAACCATGGGGCACAATTCTTCCTACTGACACTAACAATGGGGCAATATTCCTCCCACTGACACCAAAGATAGGGCTTTGTATAATCCCACTGACGCTAGGACCTTTTCTGCTCTCAATGGCCACAGTCCGGCCCCCCTAAAGTCCAAAGGACAGTAAGCTGACTCTTTGTTTAGAAAGTTTGAAGAGCCTTGATTCAGAGCATCAACCACCAACTCCATCCAATAGGAGCGAATAAGTGGGCACTGTCACACCATATGGAAAAATGGGTTTACAACGAGTGCAAAAAAGGCTGGCTGAGGGGTAAATAGTGGACCGTCTCTACAGGGTGTAGTAAACCCTTTGTAAAATTTCAGTTGTATAAATCTATCTTTATTAGAGATCATATTGGTAATATACAGTTTGTACCTACACTATTATCCCAGTCCTCGTCAGAAAGGTCAGAACTGTTGCTCTTCTATTATGTCAAAAGTCCTAGTCAAGTTGGAAGCATGTGCCACGGACAAACGTAGGTAGAGGGAGCACAACGGCATCCCCATTACCTACATCAGCAGACGTTCCACCACGTGGTTCAGAAAATTGGGCCTGAACAGCGTGTCGCAGTTGTAAGTATCTAAAATGTTCCCAGATTGTTAATCTACTGCTGTCATAACCTCTTGTTGCCCTCTTCTGACAACCAAGACGTCCCTCGTGCTGCAACTTCATTAAGAAGCACTCTTTATCATTGGTTAACACTGACTGACCCTAAGGCCTCATACACACGACCAAACATGTCTGCTGAAACTGGTCCGCGGACCAGTTTCCGCGGACATGTTCGGTCGTGTGTAGGGCCGACCAGACCGGATTCCCGGCCTAGCGGACAGGTTTCCAGCAGACAAATGTTTCTTAGCATGCTAAGAAACATGTCCGCTGGAACCATGTCCGTCGGATATGTCCGATGGTCAGTACGACTCATCGGACATGTCCGCTCGGCCGAAATCCCTCGCATGTGTCGAAGTGATTCGACGCATGCATGGAAGCATTGAACTTCCGGGGTCGCGTACGTCGCCGCGTCATCGTCGCCGCGTCATCGTCGCCGCCACGTCAGCGCATATCCTGTCCGCTGGGAATTTGGTCTGATGTTGTGTACAGCCATCAGACCAAATGATCCCAGCGGACATGTCCAATGAAAACGGTCCGGCGGACCGTTTTCATCGGACCGGTCCGGTTGTGTGTACGAGGCCTAAGAGGAACTTTACCCCTACCCCTATTTTTCCCCCTCCTACACCTTTAATTGGGTTCTGCATAAAAAAAAAAAAAAAAAAAAAACATTCTTGTGCTCGACGATCAATCAATGTTCTATTGGGATTTGACATTCCACCTCCACACACCTGGTCCTGTGTCACCATCTTCTTCTGACAGCATAAGTGTGCCATAGGGTGACCACATGTCCCGGATTGCCCGGGACAGTCCCACATTTTGCAGGTCTGTCCCGGGCACATTCATTCCAGGACAATACAGTGTCCCGGAATGAAACTGACACAGCCACCCCCGGGCCAATCTGATGCTCCCAAAAAAGGCCACCACATCACTGCTTTACTCACTGACAGTACTTGTCTTGGCTGGGAAAGCCTGGAGGAGCAAAATCCCGCCCCCTGCTTGTGATTGGAGAAATCATAAATTCCGCCTCTTGTGTCCAATCACTGTGCTGTGATTCGTTACAACACAAGCTGATTTTTGGGAAGGGAGGGTGTCCCTGAATGGTAGTTTGGAAATGTGGTCACCCTAGTGTGCCATCTGTTTTTTTCAAGGTTCCACAGCCATGTCCATGATGATGCAGATGCACCTTGGCACTTCAGCAGGAAGCCAGCTAAAATAATCAGAAAGAAACAGCCAGCCCCCCTAATAGGGCATGATCAGTAAAGTCGTCTTCGGTAGTCTGGGATGCTTGTCAAAGTTATCCATTCCCAGCAGCCTGTGGGCAATGCATACATCGTTTTTGCCTAGGAGAAAAATCAGGAAGTGTTGGGATCTGTTCCTAAAAAAAGGTCTGAAGAAAAGAAAATATCCGATTACATGAGACGAGGTGGTAGGAAGGGAAAGAGAGAAGGTGGACAGGGAGGGTGAAGCTCTGATTTAACACTCCTTCTTAGAGGAAGGCTATCATATTCCTTAGTCATCTTATTTATGTGACATTTGCACTGACTGCATGCTATCTATTACAACATTCTATTTAATATAACATTCTCACATTCTACATTATTATTGGTCAAATTTCCTAATATACTGTACTACTAATGGCATCTTCTTTATGAATCTCTTTCAATCTAAATTTAAATACAGCAGGATATATCTCACCTATAGGAATAAATAGAGAAGCAGCACACATGCACACTATAAAGAGGAGCTGGTGGGTACAGGTAAATAGGATACACTACGCCCGCATAGAGTTACGCGCTCCCTACCTGAATCTACCCCAAAAAAATTTAATTATGCCTTAAACCGCGTACACACAACCGTTTTTCATGACGAGAAAAATGCAATTTTTTAAATTGGTAATTAAAAACGATCGTGTGTGGGCTCCAGAGCATTTTTCATGACGTGAAAAATGGGCATTAAAAATTTAGAACATGCTCTAATTTTTCTCCTCGTTTTTCACGTGGTTGTTTTTCACGTTTTCAGAAGCAAGTTATGAGACGGAAGCACTTGTTCTGGTAAAACTAGCGTTTGTAATGGAGATAGCACATTCGTCGGGCTGTAACAGACTGAAAAGCACGTAGACTGAAAAGCGCGAATCGTCTCTCACCAAACTTTTACTAACACGAAATCAGTAAAAGCAGCCCAAAGGGGTGTACGTGGCATTATTTTCTTTCTCAGGGACAATAGTTACCATTACAACCATACAGTGGTGGCCTGCTCATCAGGGGCGCAGGAGCGACACCCCCCAATCAATGCGCCCGGCCCCCTAATCTCCATGCAGGTCACCGGACTCATGGATTTCAACGGGGTTTATTTAATTTTTTTCAAGCACATAGATAGCGCATGAGGCTAATTGACTTCAAAAAGAGTGGGCAGAGCACTGTACCCCGAGCCCACCCACTGCGCCCCAAGCCCACCCACTTGTTTGATGTGTGCAGTGGTGGTTGAAGCGGATAAGCAGTGGAGAGGAGGAGTAGAGGCGCAGAGAAGGAGGCAGGGGAGCTGGCGGCAGCCAATGAACGCGCAGTCTCCGGCGGTGACATATGCAATGCAGAGGTAGAGTTGACGTGTAACCTTAGCTGGGAGAAGAAATATGGCAATGTCTGTCAGTGGAGCATGCCGCAGCCAGGCTCTGTCCACCTGGCTGCTTTCCTACTGCTTTGTCTGTCTGCTGTGGGTAAACCGCGGCCTTGGATGGGGTAAGTGTAGACCCAGAGGCGTGACCTTGGATGAAGCAGCAGCCACCACTGCAACCAGTCCCCCCTAGATTTGGAATCTAATCCCTCTGTCCCTCTCAGGCCTCGTACACACGACCGAACATGTCTACTGAAACTGGTCTGCGGACCAGTTCCGCGGACATGTCCGACCGTGTGTACGACCTAGCGGACCCGATTCCTGGCCGAGCGGACAAGTTTCCAGCGGACAAAAGTTTCTTAGCATGCTAAGAAACTTGTCCGCTGGAACCATGTCCGTCGGACATGTCCGATGGTCAGTATGACTCATCGGACATGTCCGCTGGTTATGACGTATAACCAGCGGCCTGAAATCCCGCGCATGCGTCGAATTGATTCGACGCATGCGTGGAAGCATTGAACTTCCGCGTCAGAGAGCGTCGGTGTCGTATACGTCACCGCGCTCTCTGTCCGCGGGGAATGTGGTCTGATGGTGTGTACACACATCAGACCAAATTCACCCAGCAGACATGTCCGATGAAAACGGACATGTCTGGTCGTGTGTACGAGGCCTCAGTTGTCTCTCTTTTTGGACAAATGCATAGGCTACTATAGTAAATGCAATTTACTACCATAGAATTTACACTACGTTAAACCTTTTACACAAAACTTTTTATTATCACATTATTATTTTACAAAGCCAGGAAAACGGATGAAAAAAGCAAATGTGAGTTTAGACAATCATTTGTGAATATTATTTTGTTGTGGGTGTGTGGAAAATGTGAGTTTGGGTTCAAATATAATTAGAACATAAAAAAAATTATCAGCTTGGCATTCATAGTGCCCAGTTAGCTAAACATTTGTTTGCCAGTAACTTTTTTTTTTTACTTTTTGTAAATGGCCCTCTGCTTTGGATACTGCAGTCAGACAACGGTTAGGTTTCCTCCGTGGATTTGGAAGTACTCTTACCTTCTGCGTTGAACTCTATCTCTTGTAAGACATCATTCCCAAAGACGCCTCCACTCCTGCCTAAAAGCACCAGCTTGCTTTAAATTCACAACCTTATTTAGCCTTGTACAATTACCACTGTAAAAAGGGCTACATTTCATGTGAACCCTCTCCCGGGCTGAAGGTGGTAATGTGGAGGATTTATCATTAAGATGTATCAGAAAGCGTGAGGGCACACCCTCAAGGAGCTATTAGATGTGAACGATAAGATGAAGGGAGACACTGTGGTCTTCGGGAAAATAAAAAAAAGGCGATTGAGCCATCAGAGAAAAAGAGGGAAGATTCACTGTGTGTTCTGCTAATTAGGTGGAAACTGTTAATTCAGCATAACTGTAGATGAAAACATTTTATGGTGGTAATAAGCACACAATAGGCTGTGTACTTTATTCATGGGATTTATTTCTATTCACTGACTAGTTACATATTTAAAGGGTTGCCGTACTTTTTAATTACAGTACCAACAAAGTCCTCCTACCCACCCCATGAAAAAATTAAATATTCTTACAGACCTCAGATGCCAAGGTGAGTTGTGTTGTTCTGCCTTGACCTGTGCAGCAGGGCCGGTACAAGGCAGGGGCGGGAGGGGCGAGTGCCCTTGGCGCTACCATTTTGTACAAGAGGGGGGCGCAATCAGCCGCGGCCGACACACTAGTTGGATCAGTGTGTCAGTGGCAGTGCGTTTCATAGACAGCGCAGTGGCACTTTAGAAATTTTGTGCCGACCGACTGCGCTCCTGGCTCGGGCTCCCTTTCCTCCTCTGCGTTTCCTCGCCCCCCCCCCATGGAGGATTAATTTGGTTGATTCCGGCGTGCGCCGTGTGACGTCACGCGGCTCACGCCGGAGGCGAGGTGAGAGGTGAGAGAGGGAGGAGGACTCGCGCAGCCTACAGGGACTCGCTGTGTCGGCGCGTGAAGAACAAGCCACGAGGAGCTTGCTGCAGAGCTGCGCCTGCCTTCACTATCTGCGCCTGCCTTCACTAGCTGCGCCTGCTACTACTGACTGTAAAAAGTAAGAAAAAGTAATACAAATAACAAACTCATTTTTTTATTAAAAAAATTATGGTCATCTCAGTCCAATCCCCCCCCTGGGGGGGGGGGGGGGATTGGACTGAGATGGCCATCATTTTTTTAATAAAAAAATTAGAATTTTTTTAATATAAAAAAGCAGTTTAAAAAAATGATTTTGTGTTATTTTGAGCTTGCCTTTTCTGTAAAAAAAAAAAACATTAATTGCAGCCTCACTGTGCCATCACATGCAGCCACTCTGTGCCCACCAACCGTAGCCACTGTGCCATCAATTGTCGCCACTGTGCCATCACATGCAGCCACTGTGCCTCTCCCACGCAGCCACTGTGCAATCACATGCAGCCACTGTGCCTCTCCCACACAGCCACTGTGGCACTCGTCAATTGTCGCCACTGTGCCCATCACGCGCAGCCACTGTGCCATCACGCGCAGCCACTGTGCCATCACGCGCAGCCACTGTGCCATCACGCGCAGCCACTGTGCCATCACGCGCAGCCACTGTGCCATCACGCGCAGCCACTGTGCCATCACGCGCAGCCACTGTGCCATCACGCGCAGCCACTGTGCCACTCGTCAATTCTCGCCACTTTGCCCATCAAACGCAGCCACTGTGCCGATCTAACGCAGCCACTGTGCCCATCAAACGCAGCCACTGTGCCCATCAAACGCAGCCACTGTGCCCATCAAACGCAGCCACTGTGCCCATCAAACGCAGCCACTGTGCCCATCAAACGCAGCCACTGTGCCCATCAAACGCAGCCACTGTGCCAATCACACGCAGCCACTGTGCCAATCACACGCAGCCACTGTGTCCATCAAACGCAGCCACTGTGCCCATCAAACACAGCCACTGTGCCCATCAAACACAGCCACTGTGCCCATCAAACGCAGCCACTGTAACCATCAATTGTTGCCAGTTTGCCACACTGTGCCCCTCAATTGCCGCCAGCGTGCTGCCAGTTTGCCCGATCAATTGCCACCAGTATGCTGGTGGAGGAGGCTGACTGAGGTGACCAGCACTTTGTTAATAAAAAATGGCAAATAAAAAAAAAGTGTTTGTGTTATTTTGAGCCATGCTTGCCTTCTCTGACTAGCAAAAAAAAAAAAAAGAACATCAATTGCAGCCTCACTATGCCATCACATGCAGCCACTGTGCCAACACACGCAGCCACTGTGCCATCAATTGTCGCCAATGTGCCCATCAAATGCAGCCACTGTGCCCATCACACGCAGCCACTGTGCCCATCAAACGCAGCCATTGTGCCCATCACACGCAGCCACTCAGCTGTGACCATCACACGCAGCCACTGTGCCCATCACACGGAGCCACTGTGCCCATCACACGCAGCCACCGTGCCCATCAAACGCAGCCACTCAGCTGTGCCCATCAAACGCAGCCACTGTGCCATCAAACACAGCCACTAGGTGGCTGTGTTTGATGGCACAGTGGCTGCGTTTGATGGTCACACTGGTGGCAATTGATGGGACAAACTGGCAGCACACTGGCGGCAATTGATGGGCACACAGGCAGAACACACGGGCGGCAATTGATGGGGCAAACTGGCAACAATGGTAACCATCACTTGTTGTCAGTTTGCCCCATCAATTGCCGCCAGTTTTGAAACAACATTGATTCTTTCTTAAAAACGGGGGGGGGGGGGGGGCGCAGTTTGCCATCTTCGCCCTGGGCACCAAATGGCCTTGTCCCAGCCCTGCTGTGCAGTGCCAGGCACGGTTCTGATCCAAGATAGTACTATAGTGTGCTTATGTGCCCGGGTCCACAGAAATTAATTAAAGGGTCTACCATTCCAACTGGATTTTCGAAACTTTACCGGCACGCAAAGCCTTAGGCCCCGTACACACGTCCGAGAAACTCGACAAGCAAAACACATCGTTTTGCTCGTTGAGTTCCTTGTGAAGCCGCCGAGGATCTCGGCGAGCCAAGTTTCCCCATTGACTAACGAGGAAATAGAGAACATGTTCTCTATTTGGCTCGACGAGTTCCTCGTCGGTTTCCTCGGCCAAAAGTGTACACACGACCGGTTTCCTCGGCAGAATACGGCTCCCATCGAGTTTCTGGCTGAATTCTGCCGAGAAACTCGGTCGTGTGTACGGGGCCTCAGGGCCAAACACACTCTTCTGCTGCATTGCGGTAATGCATATGTTACCACAGTGCATGTTACCATGTTGCCATGTCATTCATTTTTAGCAGCACCCCAATGCTCAAAGGGATCGTTCACATAAGCTTTACTCTCTGTAGAACAATCCACTTTCGTATTGCTCTTCAGAGATCATTTGACAGGCAACAAGGAGGAGTTGTGTTGCCTCCTCATTGCCTGCTTTAATCACTTGAACGTGGCTGTACGTGGATCGGAGCACTTGCACATGGTTGCGGAACGCTTGCAAAGCAGCCCCATTCACTTGAACCAACAGAGGGTACGATCCCTGTGACATCAACAAAGCAAAGCATCCTGGTCAAGGCATATGTACCTCTGCAACTAAAGAGGGTAGTGG
Organism: Rana temporaria; assembly: GCF_905171775.1. Lineage (NCBI taxonomy): Eukaryota > Metazoa > Chordata > Amphibia > Anura > Ranidae > Rana > Rana temporaria. The sequence continues at coordinate 431,687,085 of NC_053492.1, forward strand.
TTATGGGGTGATAAAAGTGTGGCTCAACTATGGGGTTTTACCATTCCATGACTGCTGGCATAAACACAGAAGTACAGCTCCAGTGCATGGTAACACACTACTACACTATAGTTTTTGGATATACATACACTTTAAATAACACCACTAGTATTAAAGCCTTCCTATTTTACTTTGTGTTTGATTTATTTACACTGGAGAGTGCAAAATCTGGTGAAGCGCTTCATAGAAACCAATCAGCTTCCAGGTTAAAGCGGAGTTCCGGCCACAATTTCACTTTTTAAATATAAATACCCCTGTAATACACAAGCTTAATGTATTCTAGTAAAGTTAGTCTGTAAACTAAGGTCCGTTTTGTTAGGTTGTTACAGCATTTAGACACTTTATAAAACAGAAATTGACTGGGGCCATCTTATATATTTTTGGGGGATATTTATTACAGCAAAAAGTAAAAAATATTCATTTTTTTCAAAATTGTCGCTCTATTTTTGTTTATAGCGCAAAAAATAAAAACCGCAGAGGTGATCAAATACCACCAAAAGAAAGCTCTATTTGTGGGAAAAAAAGGACGCCAATTTTCTTTGGGAGCCACGTCGCACGACCGCGCAATTGTCAGTTAAAGCGGCACAGTCCCGAATCGCAAAAAGTGCTCTGGTCTTTGGGCAGCAATATGGTCCGGGGGTTAAAGAGGAGTTCCACCCAAATTTGGAACTTCCTCTTAACCCACTCCTCTCCCCCTTACATGCCACATTTGGCATGTAATTTTTTTGGGGGGGGGAGTGGGGGCTTCAGGAGGAGTGGGACTTCCTGTCCCACTTCCTCCTTCCGGGTAGACGATTAAGCCTAATTGCCTAGGCGATTAAGCTTAATCACCTACAGGAAGGGGCTGCTGTAGGCGATCGCCCAGGACACGTAACAGGTCCTCGGCGATCGCCTATCCAATCAGACAGCGCCTCGCCGGGCCGCGTCGCTCGCGCATGCGCAGTGCCGCCCGCGCATGCGCAGTGGGTGCCCGGCCGTGAAGCCGAAAGCTGTCACGGCCGGGTGCCTACACTGAGCATGAAGACGCCGGCCGGCGAGGGGGGGCGAGGAGCGGAGCCCCGTCCGGCGCGTCGCTGGAGCCGTGGAGCAGGTAAGTGTCGGTTTATTAAAAGCCAGCAGCTACACTTTTTGTAGCTGCTGACTTTTAATAAACTTACAAAATGGGTGGAAAACCCCTTTAAGTGGTTAAAAACTTAGTTCTGGATTGGCGTACTCACTGGAAAACGCATCTATCGCTGGAGTCTAATAACCCCAAATCTTACAACACACAGAGCAGGCACAGGGATAAATGTGTTTTTTTTAAATGTTATATTTATTAACCACTTGCTTACTGGGCACATATACCCCCTTCCTGCCCAGGTGAAATTTCAGCTTTCAGTACTGTCACACTTTGAATGACAATTGCACGGTCGTGCAATGTGGCTCCCAAACAAAATTGGCATCCTTTTTTTCCCACAAATAGAGCTTTCTTTTGGTGGTATTTGATCACCTCTGTGGTTTTTATTTTTTGTGCTATAAACAAAAATAGAGCGACAATTTTGAAAATAATTCAATATAAATTTTTTTTTAAAAATCCTCAGTTTACGTCGATATGTATTCTTCTACATATTTTTGATACAAAAATCGCAATAAGCGTTTATTGATTGGTTTGCGCACAAGTTATAACTTTTACAAAATAGGGGATAGTTTTATGGAATTTTTATTATTAATTTTTTTTTACTAGTAATGGCGGCGATCAGTGATTTTTTTTCGTGACTACAACATAATAGCGGACAGATCGGACACTTTTGACACATTTTTGGGACCATTGTAGTTTTCACAGCGAAAAGTCCTATAAAAATGCACTGATTACTGTAAAAATGACATTGACAGTGAATGGGTTAACCTGTAGCGGGCGCTTAAGGGGTTAAGTGTGACCTAATTTGTGTTTCTTACTGTAGGGGGGCGTGGCTGGGTGTGTGATGTCACTGATCGTCGTTTCCTATGACAGGGAACAGATGATGAGTGACAGGCTCACTAGGAAGCACAGGGAGAGGTTTGTTTACACTTACCTCTCCCTGTTCTTCCTCTCTGTGACCCGATCGCGGGACACCGGCGGCAATCGGGTCTGCGGGTCACGGAGCACAGGACCGGGTTGCGAGCGCGCCGCCGCGCTCGCGACCCATGGCTGAGCTTCTTAAAGGGGACGTACCTGTACGTCCATATGCCCTGCCGTGCCATCCTGCCGACTTAAATAGTCATGCGGCGGTCCTTAAGGGGTTAATAGGGTTCACACGTTTGCTAGAACTTTTTGCCTGTTCAAAGTGTTCTGGTACGAACCGAACCGGGGGGTGTTTGGCCCATTCCTAGTGACAATCCAATATAAGCTTACTTGAAAAATATATATTTTTTTATGTTGTGAGTTCTGTCTGTCTGCTGGCCATCTCTTTTCACAACTTCCTGGTTTCCCAGCATGCTTTGCAGCTTCTCCTCTGCTGTTTACTTTATATTTCTAAATATTTCATATCGCATGGTACCTTTCTGCTTGCAGGCAATGATTCCTGTAATGACTAAGCCTCCCCTCAGCCCCTCTGTAATTCAGAAGACGGGCTCTGTGTAATGTGCGACACAGCAGTGCCTACCCACAGGGCATAGTGACTACGTGTCACAGAATTTAACCACTTCCGGACCGCCGCATGTACATATACATCGGCAGAATGGCACGGACAGGCACATGTACGTACCTGTACGTGCTCTGCTTGACGTGGGTCGGGGGTCCGATCGGGACCCCCCCCCCCGGTACATGCGGCGGTTCCCGTGGCTTCAGGAACGATCCGGGACGAGGGCGCGGCTAGCCGCCCCCTGGCGATCGCTCCCCGGAGCTGAAGAACGGGGAGAGCCGTATGTAAACACGGCTTCCCCGTGCTTCACTGTGGCGGCTGCATCGATCGAGTGATCCCTTTTATAGGGAGACTCGATCGATGACGTCAGACCTACAGCCACACCCCCCTACAGTTGTAAACACACACTAGGTGAACCCTAACTCCTACAGCGCCCCCTGTGGTTTACTCCCAAACTGCAACTGTCATTTTCACAATAAACAATGCAATTTAAATGCATTTTTTGCTGTGAAAATGACAATGGTCCCAAAAATGTGTCAAAATTGTCCGAAGTGTCCGCCATAATGTCGCAGTCACGAAAAAAATCGCTGATCGCCGCCATTAGTAGTAAAAAAAAAATAATAAAACTATCCCCTATTTTGTAAACGCTATAAATTTTGCGCAAACCAATCGATAAACGCTTACTGCGATTTTTTTTACCAAAAATAGGTAGAAGAATACGTATCGGCCTAAACTGAGGAAATTTTTTTTTTATATATGTTTTTGGGGGATATTTATTATAGCAAAAAGTAAAAAATGTTGCATTTTTTTCAAAATTGTCGCTCTATTTTTGTTTATAGCGCAAAAAATAAAAACCGCAGAGGTGACCAAATACCACCAAAAGAAAGCTCTATTTGTGGGGAAAAAAGGACGCCAATTTTGTTTGGGAGCCACGTCGCACGACCGCGCAATTGTCTGTTAAAGCGACGCAGTGCCGAATTGTAAAAACCCCTTGGGTCATTTAGCAGCATATTGGTCCGGTCCTTAAGTGGTTAAGAAAGGGAAAGTGTGGGGATCTTCACAAAGTTAGTTTACAAACGTCAAGATTGTTCAGATTATTACTGTAGGAGTAGGCTAGAAATAATTTAAATAAATACAATGCATAAATAAATACATCATTTTACATTGTGACCATAGATATGATTTACTATTGAGTAGCTGCTCTCTGACCATTCATATGTGTTGCTGTAGTGTAAAGGGTGATCTGTGGAGTGACAACAAAAACCAGGACTAAAAATCTATCAATGGACATTAGAGGGCACCAGAATGGTAGACTTGTGCCCAGCTCCTTCCTCCCAGGAGTAAAAAACAGCTCTCACTGAAACTACACAACACAGCTCACCCCACACTAACCAGGTAAAGGTTTTCTTACTAGAGTAGAATGATGAAAAGGAGGCCGGGGATTATATGTAGATCACAACATTTCATTACTATTTGTATTGTGTTACACAAGAATAAGTTGACCTCATGGGCGTCCGCTCCATAGGGCAAGGGGGGGCAAAAGCCCCCCCCTGGAAAATCAAGAAGGTGTTGAAGAGTCTCGCGGCCGCGGCTTTCTGAGCAGTCCCGGGCCGGATGTCACACAGGCACAGCGAGCAGAGTGAAGCCGCCTCCCCCTCCAATGTTTATGTGTACACAGGGGGAGGGAACCTGCTGCCTGTGCCGCACTGATGGCTGATGTGAAGTACTGAATGGGATGGGGGAGGGGGGTCCGTCTGTGCTGAAGGGGGGGTTTGTGCTGAAGGGGGGTCTGTGCTTAAATGGGGTCCATCTGTGCTGAATAAGGGGGGGTCTGTGCTGAATAGGGGGGGTCTGTGCTGAAGGGGGTCCATCTGTGCTGAATGGAGGGGTCTGTGCAGAATGGGGGGGGTCTGTACATTCTCTAGGCTATATTTATATGGGCATTGAGTTAAGCTGAATTATCTCAAGAGCTATTTCACACTGCCAGCTGGCCGCGTTATCGGTAAAGCGCCGCTAAAAAGCGGCATTTTACCATAATTTTAGCTGCGCTATTCGGCCGTTAGCGGGCACTTTTAACCCCCGCTAGTGTTTGAAGAAAGGATTAAATGCGACTGTATCGCCGCTGCCAAAGTGACCCCCCCCTGAAAAAATTTCAGCGGATGCCCATGGTTGACCTGTTCACTTTATCTAGATAGATTTTGGGGCAATAAGCTGAAAGAAAAAAAAAAAAAAAAAAAAAAAGGCCTAGTGGTTGATACTATAAATGGAGGGAATATGAGAATCTTACGTGTTTAGCCACTGTTAGTAAAACAAGTTCATGAATATTTCAGGGCAAGTGCAAACCAAGTAATGTGTAATTATAACACTTACAAGAAAGGAATGCCTTTTACAGAGAATACAGGACCCCCCTGACAATGCCAGGCGGCCAGCAATAGATTGCTATTAGATGTCATCTGCAGCTACATGGGGGGATCAGACTGCATCTGGTCTCCACTGACCAAAACCAGACCCCCCATGAAGAAAAAACATGGTGTAAAAAAATGTGTAAACATACAGGGCCAGATTCTCAGAGATCTGCGTATCTCTGCGGCGGCGTAACGTATGTCATTTACGTTACGCCGCCGCAAGTTTTACAGGCAAGTGCTTTATTCACAAAGAACTTGCCTGTAAAGTTGCGGCGGCGTAGCGTAAATCCTCCGGCGCAAGCCCGCGTAATTCAAATGAGCCGGGTAGGGGGCGTAGAGCATTTAAATTAGGCGTGTTCCCGCGCCGAACGTACTGCGCATGTGCCGCCCCTTAAATTTCCCGACGTGCATTTCGCTAAATGACGTCGCAAGGACGTCATTGGTTTCGACGTGAACGTAAATGACGTCCAGCCCCATTAACAGACGAGTTACGCAAACAACGTAAAATTTTCAAATCGCAACGCGGGAACGATGGCCATACTTAACATTGGCTGCGCCTCATAGACCCAGGGGTAACTATCCACCGGAAAAACCCGAACGCAAACGACGTAAAAAAAAAACGCTGGGCGGTCGTTCGTTTCTGAATCGGCGTAACTCCTCATTTGCATATTCAGCGCGTAAAAAAAACGAAACGCCACATAGCGGCCGGCCTGGAATTGCAGCCTAAAATCCGACGGTGTAACACAGTTGCACCTGTCGGATCTTAGGAATATCTATGCGTAACTGATTCTATGAATCAGTCGCATAGATACGACCGGCAGAACTCAGAGATACGACGGCGTATCAGGAGATACACCGTCGTATCTCTTTGTGAATCTGGCCCACAGATATACACACACATACAGTATCTCGCAAAAGTGGGTACACCCCTCACAATTTTGTAAATATTTTATTATCTCTTTTCATGTGACAACACTGAAGAAATTACACTTTGATACAATGTAAAGTAGTGAGTGTACAGCTTGTATAACAGTGTACATTTGCTGCCCCCTCAAAATAACTCAACACACAGACATTAATGTCTAAACCGCTGGCAACAAAAGTGAGTACACCCCTAAGTGAAAATGTCCAAATTGGGCCCACAGTGTCAATATTTTGTGTGGGAACCATTATTTTCCAGCACTGCCTTAACCCTCTTGGGTATGGAGTTCACCAGAGCTTCACAGGTTGCCACTGGAGTCCTCTTCCCCTCCTCCATGATGACATCACAGAGCTAGTGGATGTTAGAGACCTTGCGCTCCTCCACCTTCCATTTGAGGATGCCCCACAGATGCTCAATAGGGTTTAGGTCTGGAGACATGCTTGGCCAGTCCATCACCTTTACCCTCAGCTTCTTTAGCAAGGCAGTAATCGTCTTGGAGGTGTGTTTGGGGTCGTTATCATGTTGGAATACCACCCTGCGGCCCAGTCTCTGAAGGGAAGGGATCATGCTCTGCTTCAGTATGTCACAGTACATGTTGGCATTCATAGTTCCCTCAATGAACTGTAGCTTCACAGTGCCGGCAGCACTCATGTAGCCCCAGACCATGACACTTCCACCACCATGCTTGACTGTAGGCAAGACACACTTGTCTTTGTACTCCTCACCTGGTTGCCGCCACACACGCTTCACACCATCTTAACCAAATACGTTTATCTTGGTCTCATCAGACCACAGGACAGGTTCCAGTAATCCATGTCCTTAGTCTGCTTGTCTTTAGCAAACTGTTTGCAGGCTTTCTTGTGCATCATCTTCCTTCTGGGATGACAGCCATGCAGACCAATTTGATGCAGTGTGCGGCATATGGTCTGAGCACTGACAGGCTGACCCCCCACCCCTTCAACCTCTGCAGCAATACTGGCAGCACACATACGTCTATTTCCCAAAGACAACCTCTGGATATGACACTGAGCATGTGCACTCAACTTCTTTGGTTGACCATGGCGAGGCCTGTTCTGAGTGGAACCTGTCCTGTTAAACCGTGGTATGGTCTTGGCCACCATGTAGTTTCAGGGTCTTGGCAATTTTCTTAAAGCCTAGGCCATCTTTATGTAGAGCAACAATTCTTTTTTTCAGATCCTCAGAGAGCCATTAAATGCCATGTGGAACTTCCAGTGACCAGAAGGAGAGAGTGAGAGCGATAACACCAAATTTAACACACCTGCTCTCCATTCACACCTGAGACCTTGTAACAAATCACATGACACCGGGGAGGGAAAATGGCTAATTGGGCCCAATTTGGACATTTTCACTTAGGGGTGTACTCAGTATGTATTGTGTTAGAATTTAGTCACACTAAAAACCAAGGAATAAATTGTATTGTATACAAATTTAGTACCAAATTAAAGCCCTACATGCCCTAAACGAAATAATTTATTCACTTTTTTTGCCTCCCGCCAACTGAATACAGATCAGGCTTCAGAGGAACAGGAGATTCAGGCTAGGTTCACACTAATGCAGTACGGGAAATGCACCACATTCAAATCGCACTGCCCTTTGCAATCTGCAGCAGGTGTCAGTGCAATCTTTACGACACTCCAAGCGCAGGTCGCAAATGCAGTGCATTGGCCGGCACCTGATCGCACAGTACAAAACGATAATGTTGCAGTGCGGTTCCAAAATTGCTACATGCACATCTTTGGTGCTATAATGAGCAATTTAAAGCGGATCTCCACCCTAAAGTGGAACTCCCACTGATTGGAACCCTCCCACCCTCCGGTGTCACATTTGACACCTTTCAGGGGGGGGGGGTGCAGATACCTGTCTAAAGACAGGTATTTGCACCCACTTCTGGCCACACAGTCTCGGGCAGACTGTGGGCATGACGTCACCTCCCGTCCCCGTCCCCCTCCGTTGTGTTCTGGGAACACTCGGCTCCCAGTACACAACGGGAGCCAATCGACAGGCGTAGCACGACTCGCGCATGCGCCGTAGGGAACCGGACAGTGAAGCCGGAGCGCTTCACTTCCTGGTTCCCTCATCGAGGAGGGGGCAGGAGAGTGACGAGCGCTCGTCCTCTGCTGCGGATGGCGCTGGACTCCAGGACAGGTAAGTGTCCTAATATTAAAAGTCAGAAGCTGCAGTATTTTTTTTTCAGCCGACATCCTCTTAAAGCCCATTAAAAATGAATGATCTCAAATCACAACTCACCGAATCACATGTGAATTGAACAGGAATGTGGTCAGGCCCGGATTTCCCACAAGGCCACTGAGGCCAGGCCTTGGGGCGGCAGGGCGCCAAGGGGCGGCAGTGGCATGGAGTCCCCCGACGCCCGGAAAACATACAGTTAAGGGCGGTAAGTTATGGGGGAATTCGCTCGCTCGTTAACAAGTGATTGCGGAGATGTCGCCGAAATCACTTGTAAAATGTGTGCTCCCGTCTGTCCTCCCCTCTCCCCCCACCCCACATACCTCTCTCTGCTGGCTCTGTCTTCGGGACTCTGTCCTCCCCCCGGCCACTGAGTCTGTCTCCTGTCCCTGCTGCCGATGTACACAGTAAGAGGGGAGAGCTGTGCTCTTCCCATCTCAGCTGTGACAGGAGTTCTAGCACAGTGCTAGGACTCCTGTTTTGGAGGTGACAGGGTCAATAAAGAGAACATGTCACCTCCAATTGCTATCACACAGGGAATTGTTTTCTTCTGTGTTATAGCAAAAAAGTTAAGTGAAAAAAATTTATAAAAAATAAATAAATAATAAGAAATAATAATTAAATTAATAAAATAAAAATGTAAAGAATAAGAAAAATAATAAGGAAAATAATAAGAAAATTATACAAAAATTAAAAAAAAGTAAGCGACAAGCTACTAAAAAAAAGTCATAAAAAAGTAAAAAATAAATAAAAATTGAACTAACCGTGCCACCCATTCTCTGTTGATTTGGGGGGGGGGGGGGTTCGGTTGGCAGGGAGGGGGTATATTGCGGAACCTGGCCTTGGGGCGGCAGGGAAAGCAATGTGGTGCAATTCCTGTGCGATTCACATGCAGTTTATATCGTTAAATCAAGCGTAAGACGCATATCTGAACCTACCCTTAGGGAAAAACTATAAAAAAAAAAAAACTGCCTGGGGATTCAAAAGATTGAATACAACTTTGAAAACATTCCTTTAAAATAGTTAAATGTAAGTGGTAGAATCCATCAAATAATTGCAATAATTGCCCATGAATAGAGATATCTCATGTATATTAGAGGGCCCATCCGTCATCAAACAGCTGTCTGTAGGATGCCCTTTGACCTCATCCAAAATGGCAAGGCCTTTCCAGTGTTCTATATAAGTGAGACATTCTGCAGAGCTGTTTTGACACATACAAGTGTGGCTGTGGATTCTCTGTTCCCAGGAAAAGTGTCACTCCCAATCACAGGCTCCTGTCTATAGGGACCATGCAGGCAGCACCTGTTCAGACCAAATAAGTAGCTTGTCTCAGCAGCGCACTCCTGAGGATTGTGATTGGTCACGGCTTCTGATTTACTGTGCCTGAATGGAAAATATTTCAGGAGTATAAGGCATGTGTTCAAATGGCCAAACTGCGCTCTTTGATAAATAGAGCGATTCTTAAAGTAGATCTGAGCCCCTACTGGGTGACATAATGACATTTAGTTTGCTAAAGCACCAAACATCATAACCAACTGTCAGCAGCGATAGTGTAGAGGGTAGATATTCCGCTCAGGCACAGGATCCCCGGGCTGGGCTGCCTCGCACGAACAATTGGATTTTCCGATGGGAACTGTGTGATGGCAGGGTTTTGTCGAATAATATGACTGTTTGTCGGAATTTCCGAAAACAAATGTGGAATAGCAGGCTTTAAAATTTTCCGACAACAAATGTGTCAGATTTTCCGATCGTATGTACACAAGTCTGTCAGAAAAAAAATCCACAGTACAAACACGCATGCTCAAAAGCAATGCTAACCATAAGACAACATTAGCAGAAGTTGCCCAAAGGGTGGCGCTAAAGAGCAGGAAAACCACATAGTTTCTGTTTGTTAGGCGACAAAGTTTTGCCGTTTGTACACAGAACAAGTCACCTTTGCACACAATTCCATGGCTTTGTCCAATGGAAATCTGATCGTGTGTACGAGGTAATAGTATCGCTCAACCGAGGACCATTCAGGAGATAGGAAAACAGCTGAACTGCCTTCAGTGATGTCATAGTTATATGGCATCCAGCATAGAGGAATAGCATCAGACCGGCAACTCAGTTAAATTTAAATGTGCTAGATTTTATTGGCTGCATAGTCAATACAGTGCGAACACACTAACACATTAACACATTTTGGCCTTAAAGTGGTTGTAAACCCGAAAACAAAAACAAAAAACATTGCATACTAGCTCATTATGAAAATACTTACTCACCTTAGTTTGAAGCTGTTGCAGCGGCCCCGCACACTGCTGTGACCGGCGACGTGTCTCCCGGACACTTTGCGTGTTCGCGGGCTCCAGCGCTGTGATTGGCTGGAGCCGTGATGACGTCTCTCCCGCGCCAGTCATAGCACGGCTCCTGAAGAAACGGCCCGTTTCTTCAGTGCGCATGCGGCGATGAGGTCGTTGCAAGCGTATATGGTAAATATCTCACCGTGCAAGTTTAGGAGATATTTAGAGTACCTACAGGTAAGCCTTATAATTAGCTTACCTGTAGGTACAAGTGGTGTAACTAGGTTTACAACCACTTTAAAGTAAAACTTTAGGCCAATTTTTTTTTTCATTTTGGATAGAGCAAGGGAAGGTTTTAACTAGGGATGCACTGATATGTCGGCGGCCGATACATATCGGCCGAAAATAGCTGTTTTGGGGAAATGCCGAAACAATTTAAAAATTGCCGATAATGACCAGTGGTGAAACGCGGGATTGCAGAGTGGTAAAACACACATTGAAATTGTCTCCACTCTGCCCGCACACAGCCCAGCCTGCTCCTAACCACGCTGTGATAGACAGAATGCGGGTCTAATGCTGAGATGTGTTCTGTCTATCACAGCGTGGGGTTAGGAGGAGGCGGGGCTGTGTGCGAGCAGCGTGGAGACAGTTTCACCATACGGGCGGTGAGTTGCTTTCCTTTATAGCATAACATGTTTGCAGCCATCCGTCCTCCCATCTCCCCCCACATACATTCCTCGGCTGGCTCTATCTTCGGGACTCTGTCCCCCCCCCCTCCTCCCCCCCCGGCTGCCTAGTCTGGCTTCTGTCCCTGCCGCCAATGCACTCCTGTTTTGGAGGTGACAGGGTTAATAATGAGAACCTGTCACCTCCAATTGCTATCACACAGGGAATTATGTTCTCCTGTGTGATAGCAATAAAGTTAAGTGTAAAAAAAAAAAATAAGAAATAATAACTAAATTAATAAAATAAGTCACTATAAAGTAAAGAATAAGAAAAATAATATTAAAAATAAGAAAATTATACAAAAATAAAAAAAGTAAAATGACAAGCTACAAAAAAAAGTGATAAAGTAATAAAAAAATAAACAAGAGGCGGCAATTGGGGGACAGTGATAGGATGCTCCATACATTTTTGCAATCCGACTGTACTGTTTTAACCACTTAACCCTCGGACCATATTGCTGCCCAAAGACCAGAGCACTTTTTGCGATTCGGGACTGCGTCGCTTTAACTGACAATTGCGCGATTGTGCGACGTGGCTCCCAAACAAAATTGGCGTCCTTTTTTCCCCGCTAATAGAGCTTTCTTTTGGTGGTATTTGATCACCTCTGCGGTTTTTATTTTTTGCGCTATTAACAAAAATAGAGCGACAATTTTGAAAAAAATGAATATTTTTTACTTTTTGCTGTAATAAATATCCCCCAAAAATATATCAAAAAAATAATTTTTTCCTCAGTTTAGGCCGACACATATTCTTCTACATATTTTTCGTAAAAAAAATTGCAATAAGCGTTTATTGATTGGTTTGCGCAAAAGTTATAGCGTTTACAAAATAGGGGGTATTTTTATGGCATTTTTATTAATATTTTTTTTTTACTAGTAATGGCGGCGATCAGCGACTTTTTTCGGTACTGCGACATTATGGCGGACACTTCAGACACTTTTGACACATTTTTGGGACCATTGGCATTTTTATAGCGATCAGTGCGAGAAAAAAAAAATTGGATTACTATAAAAATGCCACTGGCAGTGAAGGGGTTAACACTAGGGGGCGGGTAAGGGGTTAAGTATGTTCCCTGGGTGTGTTCTTACTGTAGGGGGGGTGGCCTCACTAGGGGAAATGACTGATCTTCTGTTCATACATTGTATGAACAGAGGATCAGCATTTCTCCCCCTGACAGGACCGGGAGCTGTGTGTTTACACACACAGCTCCCGGTCCCCGCTCTGTAACGAGCAATCGCGGGTGCCCCGCGGCGATCGCGCCCGCCGGGCACACGCGCGGGACTCGGGGGCGAGCGGTTTCGTTTCGGTTCTGATATTTCCATTTCGGGGGACCTCTAAATTTAACCCCTATCAGGTTTTTTTTTATGCCATCTGTGTCCAATTGCTGAGATTTCCCTTCACTTCCTGTCCCATAGCCAGACAGGAAGAGCAAGGAAATCCCTGCAAATTAGGGAATTTCTTGGGGACCCCGGGTCAACAGAACTAGGGTCCCCTTTGGAAAATTTCCCCTCTATTACTTTTCTGGGGACAAACGAACATTTGGGATTTTCTTTTAATTTCACTGTTAATGATAATGGAAACAGGACATATAGAGAGGGTGAATTTCCTTGATAGGGGCACAGAGCGCAATAATAAGTGGCAAGTGTTCCAATACCTCTCTACTCTATCCAAAAGGGGAAAAAAAAGTTTTGCCTTTACTTACACTTTATTTGTCGAAATGCGTTAACATGTTCACGCTGTATTGACTATGTAGCCAATCAAGTCTACCACATTTTGATACCAAGTTGCCGGCTTGATGCTATTACAGGATCCCCAGGCTACCACCAACACCGAATGCCGGTTATAGTCATTGGCTACTATCACCGTCTATACAAGACTCCAAAGAAGGAAAGAAGTGCTAATGATATAAAAGCCTCAGGAGAGTTTTATTACATCTTCCAAAAATAGACTAATCCATCGATGTATACAGCCAGGCTAACGCATTTCACTAGGGCAGGAGCTTACTCATAGGGTACCTGTAATAAAACTGTTCCAAGGTTTTTACTGTATATTTGTGAGCGTTTTCTCTTTTTGTTTTTGGAGCCTTGTCTGCACTAATACTTACCCTTTTCCTTGCTCTTCTGGCCAAGTGCAGTATCAGGCCAGAGCCTGCCGAATGCCTGGCTAGAGGACATCCAGTGTGATCTAGTTCCAGAATCATTTCTTCTCCAGGCTAACTGTTCCTGGCCCACTCCTTTCTTATATTGGATTTCAATTCTCAGTTTAGCACCACATATGGCTGTAACCATATGGCAAAATCTGGCTGAATTGTATAGAGCAGGCGTGTCAAACTCAGTTTAATTATGGGCCGCAGCAACAGTATGGTTGCCCTCAAAAGGCCGGTTGTATCAAGAGTGCATTACATACAGAGCTCAGGATTATAGTGCAGGGTTCAGGAGTGCATTACGTACAGAGTGCAGAGCTCGGGATTATACTACGTACAGAGTGCAGGGTTTAGGAGTGAGTTATGTACAGAGTGCAGGGTTTAGGAATGTGTTACATACAGAGTGCAGGGTTTAGGAGTGTGTTTCGTACAGACTGCAGAGCTCAGGATTATGCTACATACAGAGTGCAGGGTTCAGGAGTGTGTTACGTACAGAGTGCAGAGCTCATGATTCTACGTAAAGAGTGCAGGGTTTAGGAGTGTGTTTCGTACATAGTGCAGAGCTTGGGATTATGCTACATACAGAGTGCAGGGTTTAGGAGTGCGTTACGTACAGAGTGCAGGGCTCATGATTCTACGTAAAGAGTACAGGGTTCAGGAGTGGATTACGTACAGAGTGCAGAGCTTGGGATTATACTACGTACAGAGTGCAGGGTTTAGGAGTGAGTTATGTACAAAGTGCAGGGTTTAGGAGTGTGTTACATACAGAGCGCAGGGTTTAGGAGTGTGTTTCGTACAGAGTGCAGAGCTCAGGATTATGCTACATACAGAGTGCAGGGTTTAGGAGTGTGTTACGTACAAAGTGCAGGGTTTAGGAGTGCGTTACATACAGAGTGCAGGGTTTAGGAGTGCGTTACGTACAGAGTGCAGAGCTCAGGATTATGCTACATACAGAGTGCAGGGTTTAGGAGTGCGTTATGTACAGAGTGCAGGGTTTAGGAGTGCGTTACATACAAAGTGCAGAGTTTAGGAGTGCATTACGTACAGAGTGCAGAGCTCAGGATTATGCTACATACAGGGTGCAGGGTTTAGGAGTGTGTTATGTACAGAGTGCAGGACTCATAATTATTCTACGTAAAGAGTGCAGGGTTTAGGAATGAGTTACGTACAGAGTTCAGAGCTCAGGATTATGCTATGTACAGAGTGCAGGGTTCAGGAGTGCATTACATACAGAGTGCAGAGCTAAGAATTATGCTATGTTCAGGGTTCAGGAGCATTTTATGTGCAGATTGCAGAGCTCAGGATTATGCTATGTACAGAGTGCAGGGTTTAGGAGTGTGCTTTGCATAGAGTACAGGGTTCAGGAGTCTGTTATGTACAGAGTTCAGGGGTGTGCTGTGTACAGAGTGCAGGGTTTAGGAGTGCACTATGCACAGTGTGCAACCTCAACCTCTTCCCTGATGCTTTCCCGCATCTCTCTCTCCTATCTTGTCTGTCTCTAGTACCTCCCTGTGTAGGCAACTCTGCTTCACCTTGCAGGGAGTGGGAGTGGAGAGTGAAAGCTGGAGGTGGTGGAAAGGAGTTCCGGCTTCAAAACTGGGTGGGAGGGCCACATGACAAGGCCTGGAGGGCCGGTTTCGGCCCAGGGGCCTTGTGTTTGACAAATGTGGCATAGAGAAACACAGAGACCTAATAATGACATCACTGGGTCTAAAACAAGGTATTTAACAGAAATCTTTTATTTAATAGACATGTTAATGAGGGTGGAATGGAGGAATCACTGAGGACACAATATAAGCAAAAAATAAACTTCAGCTTTAAGAGCAAATGATCAGTTATACTTTGTAATCTGACATGCACATCGCGTTTCGGGTGATAATATCAACTTCCAGAAATGATTTTCGCTCTAAAAGGTTGCAGCTATAAAGCCAGTTCTCTCTACACTTTTCTGGCCCTTTTTTCTTTCTATGCGTTTAAACCTTTTTTTTTTTTTCCTGTCCATCTGTCCTAGCCCACAGGCATATGCCAAAGGGGCTCTCACCTCCCTTAGGCAGTCTGCTACCCCCGTGCTCTCAGGCTAAACCATATGATTGTGAGAGCGCGGCCACAGAAATGCAAATTCAAAGCTCTGCAGATTCAAAGGCTTCCTATGAAACTGGTTCAGCAACAGAGAAACAGACAGGCCTTGTGTTACTACACTAATACCGGCTTCAGAAAGATGGCTTGGTGCTCAGTATTCATCTAATATTACATCAAATCCTAAGGGAATAATATTTCATTTTCTAAAGCTTATCATAAGAAATTGCCCTTAAAAAAATACTATTATCACTGTTTGTTGCGTCTCAGTGCTGCTGATTTCCTGCAGTCTATTTGCAGCCACTTTCTGTCTACACGCGCTTCAGTAATGGCTGCATGGCATTTGTCAGGGTGGGTTTCCTAATACAGTGGAACCTCGGTTTAAGAATAACTTGGTTTGTCGCTAAAACAAGCAGCGCTTTACCACTAACGGCCGGCGCTTTCAGTGTGAAAGCAGCTTTAGGGAAGTGATGAATACAAAATCCATCACTTTCCCCCTGTTTCCCCCGTCTGCCATGTTTACATAGGCAGAGCTCCATTCTGTGTCTCAGTCCAAAGATTGGCAGGTGCCGGTGTAGTGTCACAGTTTGCTGCCTATCCTAGAATGCTGCGGAAGTCACGTGGCGGCCAACTGCGCATGCGCGATGCGTTCCAATGGATTTTTGACAGTACACACCAGCGAACCCGGCATTCAGGGCGACGTGGATTTAGAGGAAAGTGGCCGGTCGGCCTCACGTCCTCGCTTCGCTCGGACGGCTCGCTCGGCCTCCTGGCTCTTTTTTTAACATCCTCCAATCCACTGGGATGTTAAGGAAAGAGCCTGAATGCCGACCGAGGTTTCACTGGTGTGCACTGTCGTGAATGCATTGGAACGCATCGCATTTGCGTTTGGAACGCATCGCGCATGCGCAGTTGGCCGCCACGTGACTTCCGGAGCATTCTAGGATAGGCAGCAAACTGTGACACTACACCGGCAGACATCCAGTGGCCGGCACCTGCAAGTGTAGAATCAGGTATGTATATATACAGTGGAACCTCGGATTGCGAGTAAAGCGGTTAACGAGCGTTTCGCAATACAAAAACTGTATTTTTAAAAATCGTAACTCAGTTTGTGATTGTTGTCTTGAAAAACGATTCACGATTCAGGCCAAAGCAGTGTGCAGTACCACATTTGGCCTGAGGTGGGGGGGGCGCCGTTTGAAAATGCACGGAAAGGCCGAGGACAGCTCTCGGGAACAGATTTCGGGAACGGAGTCTTTCCGAGGTTTGCCGAGGTGTACTCGGGCCTTTCCGGCCGTCTCAGTCGCCCCACCCCCCCCCCACTCCTCTGGCCGCATGTGGTATTGCATGCCATTGAAGTCAATGCGGAACAAATTATTTCCGTTTCCATTGACTTCAATGGGGAAACTCGCTTTGATGTGCGAGTACTTTGGATTACGAGCATTCTCCTAGAATGGATTATGCTCGTATACCGAGGTTCTACACTACATATAAGTGATTATACGCAGGGGGGCCGCCCTGTACGTGTATATCTGCTATGGGGCTGAACAAGAGACTTATTTATGTCTTTGGGCAGTTTTATGCCTTGTACACACGATCGGTTTTCCCGTTGGGAAAAAGTTGGATGGTTTTTCGGACGGGATTCCTCTCAAGCCTGCCTTGCATACACACCGTCACACAAAAGTTTGGTGAACTTTTGACTGCCAAGAACACGGTGACGTAAAAAAACTACGATAAGCCAAGAAAATGAAGTTCAATGCTTCTGAGCATGCGTCAAAATGTTTCCGAGCATGCGTTGGAATTTTTCGTGTTGGGATTTGTACACACGATCAGAAATTCCGATCAGTTTTTTTTCCTGACGGGAAAAAGGAGATCCTGCTCCCTATCTTTTCCCAGTAGTTTTCCTGTTGGAAAAAGTCTGATGGAGCATACACACGGTCAGGATTCCCGACCAAAAGCTCTCA
Organism: Rana temporaria; assembly: GCF_905171775.1. Lineage (NCBI taxonomy): Eukaryota > Metazoa > Chordata > Amphibia > Anura > Ranidae > Rana > Rana temporaria. Next base: position 431,704,444 of record NC_053492.1, read on the forward strand.
TCAGACTTTTTCCAACAGGAAAACCGATCGTGTGTACGGGGCATATGTCTGCATTCTCTCTTGGCTCAATATCAGGACCATATACTGTAGATAAAAAGGTTCTCATCTCCAATGTTAGGGTTTTAGTGAATTAGTTCCATTTGGCGGCATAGATTACAGATTATACACAGATCTTCTTATTACCGCTTTCTGATCTCTGGACACTGACTATCCTTTTTTGGCAGACAGGAAATGCGGCCTCATTGTCTATCGATTCTACGTTTCACCTTCCTATAGTAATAGCTGAGTGTCCGGAAAGGAGAGCGCTCACACACTTTCCTCGGGGACAGGTAAAGCCCTGCAGTGTGATGTATAAAGAGAACCTGCCTTGGAGCAAGACACCCATGTGCGAAGCACACGGTACAAGCTGTTATTCTCCTTCCTCCCACAGTCTGTAAACAGCCGCATTCTACAATCCCTGAAATCCTATAACATTTTTTATTAAAAGTTCCGTCCGTCGTATCTATGCGCCTGATTCATAGAATCAGGTTCCGCATAGATCTCCCTAAGATCCGACAGGTTTAAGTGACTTACACCGTCGGATCTTAGGCTGCAATTCCAGGCCAGCCGCTATGTGGCGTTTCGTTTTTTACACGTGACGAATATGCAAATGAGGATTTCTGCCGATTTAGAAACGAACGCCCGCCCGGCGCTTTTTTTTTACGTCGTTTGCGTTCGGCTTTTTCCGGCGGATAGTTACCCCTGCTATATGCGGCGTATCCTATGTTAAGTATGGCCGTCGTTCCCGGGTCGAATTTTGAATTTTTTACGTCGTTTGCGTAAGTCGTTCGCGAATACGGATGGCCGTAATTTACGTTGACGTCGAAACCAATGACGTCCTAGCGACGTCATTTGGAGCAATGCACGCTGGGAAATTTAGCGGACAGCGCATGCGCTGTTCAATCGGCGCGGGGACGCGCCTGATTTAAATGTTACACACCCCCTAGCCGCGGAATTTGAATTCCGCCGGGGGATTTACGATCCGCCGGCGCAACTTTAGAGGCAAGTGCTTTCTGAATAAAGCACTTGCCTCGAAAGCTTGCGCCGGCGGATCGTAAATCAGATAGGTTACACGGATCTAAAGATCCGTTAACCTATCTGAATCTAGCCCCGAATTTATAGGCCCAGATTCTCGTATCTGGGCGTAAAACTGGGCGGGCGTAACGTATCTGGTTTACGTTACACCGCCGCAAGTTTTACAGGCAAGTGCTTTATTCACAAAGAACTTGCCTGTAAAGTTGCGGCGGCGTAGCGTAAATCACCCGGCGCAAGCCCGCCTAATTCAAATGAGCCGGGTAGGGGGCGTGTAGCATTTAAATTAGGCGCGTTCCCGCGCCGAACGTACTGCGCATGCGCCGTCCTGAAAATATCCCAGGGTGCATTGCTCCAAATGATGTCGCAAGGACGTCATTGGTTTCGACGTGAACACACGACTTACGCAAACAACGTAAATTTTTAAATTTCGACGCGGGAACGACGGCCATACTTAACATTGGTTGCCCCTCATATAGCAGGGGCAACTTTACGCGTCGCAAATCTAACGTAAACGTCAAAACTTCACTGCGTCGACCGCGCGTACGTTTGGGAATTTGCGTATTTTGCTAATTTGCATACTCGATGGGGAAAACGACGGAGGCGACACCTAGCGGCGAAAAAAAAATGCATTTAAGATCCGACAGCGTAAGAGCCTTACGCCTGTCGGATCTAATGGATATCTATGCGTAACTGATTCTAAGAATCAGTCGCATAGATACGGCGGCCCAGATTAGGACTTATGACGGCGTACATGGCGTTGCGCCGTCGTAAGCCCTTTGAGAATCTGGGCCATAATGTTTAAATTTATTTGAATTTTTTTTTTTTTTTTTGTGGCATTCTGCACAATTAAACCTAAAATGTATTGTATCGCAAAACCAAAAATGCATCGTATTGCAGCTTACTAATCATTAGATGTGGCGGCTGCATTCGTTTTCTTTTTCTAGGCTTTTTACCTTTATGTTTTCACCTAGTGATTCAACCAGTAACCCACCTCTTGTATTAGTGAGACACAGCAGCAAAGGAGGCACAGCAACATTGTCAGTCTGAGAGGAGCAGAGTGTTATATGTATTAGCAGATTTAAATACACTCACAAACTTAGGCCACAAACTAGATCACGCTTTATAAACAGTTATAGCAACAATTTTTTTTTTCCTTTTGGGATAAATAAATAAATCCTTTTGCATTAATAAATAATAGCTGATCATTTTAGTCCCCCCCTGTCAGTGGTAAAGGGTTTGTCTTATCCATGTAAACTCATACATTCTGCTGGAAAGCTTGTGCTTTTAAAAAGCAACAGACTTGCTGGCTGGATCACCAGATGAAAATAGAAGAAAGAAAGTGAAACAAATGCAGCCATCACATCTAAGAATTGGCGCACTGTATATATACATCAATTATTTATCACATAGTGCTGGCGGCAGATTCACAACAGGATCACTTTTATGGGCAGCAGGGTCACTTTTATGCTTCCCGGTCATTTCCTGTCTTACTGGAGATGTCAGTAAAGGGGGAGACGATCTCGCAGAGGGATAGGCAGGAAGTCAAGTCAGGGCAAGATGGCCCCCACTCGACTCTATGCCCTTGGAGGACCGGAGCGACATCTGATGTCACTTCCGCCTCTAGGCCTTAAAGGGCCTTTTTATATTTTGAGTAAATGCAAAGGCACATTTTTTTTTGTTTTAAGTGTAAATGTGAGGTCTTTTTGACCCCAGATCTCACAATAAAGAGGACCTGTCATGCTTATTTCTATTTACACTGTTTACATTCCTTGTAATAGGAATACAAGGGATAAAAAAAAATTCAAGGAAATATGAAAAAATAAAAGGTAAAATAAATAATAAAAAAAAAAATGTAAAGCGCCACATCCCTCCGAGCTTGCGCACAAAAGCGAACGCATACATAAGTTGCTCCTGGATATGTAAACGGTGTTCAAACCACATGTGAGGTATCGCAGTGATCACTAGAGTGAGAGCAATAATTCTAGCACCAGACCTCCTCTGTAACTCTTAACAGGTAAAATGTAAACAATTAAAAAAAAACATTTGCCTATGGAGATTTTTAAGTACCATAGTTTGTCGCCATTCCACAATCCACAAGCGATCGCAATTTTAAAGCATGACGTGTTAGGTATCTATTTACTCGACGTAGCATCCTCTTTCACATTATACAAAAAAAATTGAGCTAACTTTACAGTATTCTTTTTTTTATTCAAAGAAGTGCATTTTTTTTCCAAAAAAATTGCGTTTGTAAGACCACTGACCAAACATGGTGTGACATAAAATATTGCAATGATCTCTATTTTATTCCCTAGAGTCTCTGATAAAAAAAAAGTATATATAATGTTTGGGGGTTCTAAGTATTGTTGTAAAAAAAAATACAAATTTAAACTAAAACAAATGTCAGAAAAAGGCTTGGTCCTTAACTGGTTAACTGGTAGTGATGGCTTTGGCTTAAAGCAGTATTAAACCCAAAAGCATTTATTATATTGCAGCTTACCAAATCTTAGGTGTGATGGCTGCATTTGTTTTTTTTTACTTTTTTTTTATTTTCATCTGGTGATTCAGCCAGCAAATCTGTTGTTTTTCAACAGAACAAGCTCTCCTGAAGAATGTATCAGCTTACATGAATAAGACAAACCATTTACCACTGACAGAGGTGATTACAATGATCAGTTTTTATTGATTCTGTGAGCTCTCAAGCATTAAGCTCTGCGCTACTGCATCAGGGCTGAGAAAGAGTATGTGAGGGTTTGAATCAGAGAAAGCAGGGCCGATCCTAGGCAGGGTGCACAGGGTGCATTGCACCCAGGCGCCTGCAGAGGTGGGGGCACCGAACATCTAACAGACTCTTTAAAAGAAGCCCTCTCTGTGTCCATCACAGAGGCCCCTCTCCAGGTCCCAATAAAGTACTTTGCTTCTCTTCCTGTATTTTGTTTATTGTTAAGAGATCATGTAAGGATCCCAGGTTAATGAAGACTTCGTGGGGGAGCATCTCTGTGGTTGAGTCATTGCCATAGAAACATTTGTAAAGGGGAGGAGTTAGTAAAATGACGGCGCCCATGTGGGGGCGCCAGAAATATTTCTGCACCCAGGCAACTTTGACCCTAGGATCGGCCCTGAGAAAAAAGAGCTCACTCCTGTGATGGTGGAAGTGAGTAGTAATGACTAGTCCTCACTTAGAAATGTCCTGGCAACATCATGAGAGTAGTTCTGTCAGGCGTCAGGTAAGTAAGAGCCCTTTCACGCTGGAAACGCCTATAGCGGAGCGTTAAAATAGCGGTAAAACACAGCTATTTTACCGTGATTTTACTGCGATTTTACTGCGTTTTTACCGCGATTTTACCACGTTTTTACAGCGTTTTCAATTCATTTTAATGGAGGGGACGTTTTAATAGCGCTATTTTTACTGCGAAAACGCGGCAAAAATGCACCAGTGTGAAAGGGCTCTAAAAGACCTACACCTATAGCAAGGGCATTGTTCAGTCCTTGATTACTCCCAGGATGTTGCTAAGTACTCCCATGACGTTGCTAAGTGAGGCCTAGTCATCACTACTCACCTCCACCATCACAGGAGCATACCTCCCAACTTTTTGAGATGGGAATGAGGAACACCTAAAGTATGCAGGCATAGGATACATCCCTTGCCACGCCCCCTTAAAGGAGAATTTATAAAAAAACAAAAACAAGATTGGTTAAACCCACATGTGCGTTTTTTACCACTACTATTCTTTTATATTGGCTTTTGGAATTTACAAATGCAGCAATTCAGAAATTGGATGAAAGGTTTAGCTCTGGGAAACACTTTTTGATAGATACAAAGTGCATTTTGTATACATCTATATAGTTCACACCAAAATAAGGGACAAATGAGGAGGAATGAGGGACAGAGGGACATTGCTCCAAATCAGGGACAGTCCCTCGAAATCAGGGCCAGTTGGGAGCTATGCAGGAGTGAGATCTCAAATGCTGACCTCAGAGCTACTGCATCAGGGGAGAGAAAGAGTATGTGAGGAGGTTTGAATCAGAGAAAAAGCTCATTCCTGTTATGGTGGAGGTGAGCAGTGATGACTAGGCCTCACTTAGCAACGTCCTGGGAGTATTCCAGTCAGGCTTCATAAGGTATGCAAATGGCCTACACCTATAGCAAGGGTATTATTCATCTTCAGTCAAAGCTGCACAGTTTGTTTTTATCTACAGGCGCCCCTTATCTGCATAGGCAGTTTTTTTTTTGTTTGTAAAGGTGAACTATTCCTTTTAAAGAACCTGTGATGTTTGTAGATTAAAACAAACCATGTGGCTCTGACTTAAAGCGGGAGTTCACCCGAAAAACAATTTTTAACATTAGATGGAGGCTCATTTTGTGAAGGGGAATCGTGTAGTTTTTTTTAAATCAAAGCAGTACTTACCGTTTTAGAGATAGATGTTCTCCGCCGCTTCCGGGTATGGTCTTCGGGACTGGGCGTTCCTATTTGATTGACAGGCTTCCGACGGTCGCATACATCGCGTCACGAGTAGCCGAAAGAAGCCGAACGTCGGTGCGGCTCTATACAGCGCTTGCGCACCGACGTTCGGCTACTTTTGGAAAATCGTGACGCGATGTATGCGACCGTCGGAAGCCTGTCGGAAGCCTGTCAATCAAATAGGAACGCCCAGTCCCGCAGCCCATACCCGGAAGCGGCGGAGAAGATCTATCTCTAAAACGGTAAGTACTGCTTCGATTTAAAAAAAAACACCCGATTCCCCTTGACAAAATGAGCCTCAATCTAATGTTAAAAATTAACTTTTTGGGTGAACCTCCACTTTAAGATGAATTGCTATAGGTGTAGGTCATTTACATACCTTATGAAGCCTGACTGGAATTCTCCCAGTGCACTATCCCTTTAAGCAAAAAAAAAGCTGAGGGTTTAAAGCAAAAAAAAAGCTGAGGGTTTAAAGCAGACCTAAAGTAGGGTGACCAGACATCCCCGGTTTCTGGGGACAGTCCCTGGATTGAGGACACTGTCCCCGGACCAAGTCTGTCCCCAGTTTTGTCCCTGGATTGGATTTCAACAGGGGCTGGGGCAATTTCAAAGACAGTCAGTGCAGAATAAAAAAAAAAAAATCTGAATTACACCCCCCTTCCGCTCCTACTACAGGTAGTGCAGAATTATTAGGCAAGTTGTATTTTTGAGGATTAATTTTATTATTGAACAACAACCATGTTCTCAATGAACCCAAAAAACTCATTAATATCAAAGCTGAATATTTTTGGAAGTAGTTTTTAGTTTGTTTTTAGTGTTAGCTATTTTAGGGTGATATCTGTGTGTGCAGGTGACTATTACTGTGCAGAATTATTAGGCAACTTAACAAAAAAAAATATATACCCATTTCAATTATTTATTTTTACCAGTGAAACCAATATAACATCTCAACATTCACAAATATACATTTCTGACATTCAAAAACAAAACAAAAACAAATCAGTGACCAATATAGCCACCTTTCTTTGCAAGGACACTCAAAAGCCTGCCATCCATGGATTCTGTCAGTGTTTTGATCTGTTCACCATCAACATTGCGTGCAGCAGCAACCACAGCCCCCCAGACACTGTTCAGAGAGGTGTACTGTTTTCCCTCCTTGTAAATCTCACATTTGATGATGGACCACAGGTTCTCAATGGGGTTCAGATCAGGTGAACAAGGAGGCCATGTCATTAGTTTTTCTTCTTTTATACCCTTTCTTGCCAGCCACGCTGTGGAGTACTTGGACGCGTGTGATGGAGCATTGTCCTGCATGAAAATCATGTTTTTCTTGAAGGATGCAGACTTCTTCCTGTACCACTGCTTGAAGAAGGTGTCTTCCAGAAACTGGCAGTAGGACTGGGAGTTGAGCTTGACTCCATCCTCAACCTGAAAAGGCCCCACAAGCTCATCTTTGCTGATACCAGCCCAAACCAGTACTCCACCACCACCTTGCTGGCGTCTGAGTCGGACTGGAGCTCTCTGCCCTTTACCAATCCAGCCACGGGCTCTTCCATCTGGCCCATCAAGACTCACTCTCATTTCATCAGTCCATAAAACCTTAGAAAAATCATTCTTGAGATATTTCTTGGCCCAGTCTTGACGTTTCAGCTTGTGTGTCTTGTTCAGTGGTGGTCGTCTTTCAGCCTTTCTTACCTTGGCCATGTCTCTGAGTATTGCACACCTTGTGCTTTTGGGCACTCCAGTGATGTTGCAGCTCTGAAATATGGCCAAACTGGTGGCAAGTGGCATCTTGGCAGCTGCACGCTTGACTTTTCTCAGTTCATGGGCAGTTATTTTGCGCTTTGGTTTTTCCACACGCTTCTTGCGACCCTGTTGACTATTTTGAATGAAACGCTTGATTGTTCGATGATCACTTTTCAGAAGCTTTGCAATTTTAAGAGTGCTGCATCCCTCTGCAAGATATCTCACTATTTTTGACTTTTCTGAGCCTGTCAAGTCCTTCTTTTGACCCATTTTGCCAAAGGAAAGGAAGTTGACTAATAATTATGCACACCTGATATAGGGTGTTGATGTCATTAGACCACACACCGTCTCATTACAGAGATGTACATCACCTAATATGCTTAATTGGTAGTAGGCTTTCGAGCCTATACAGCTTGGAGTAAGACAACATGCATAAAGAGGATGATGTGGTCAAAATACTAATTTGCCTAATAATTCTGCACTCCCTGTAGCTTGGGGGGTATTTTTTCCATTATCTGTGCCCCTTTCTGGTGATCAGGTTTTGGTCGAAGCAGAGGAAATATTTCTTCAGTTTCGCGTGCATGCCCGTTCCGCTCCCGCTCGCATGTTCTTCTGCCTTGGCTCAAGTCCCAGCCAGCCGCCTGCCTATCGCCTTGCCTTCCCTGATGGAGTGATCTTCCTCCGCTCCCCACCTGATAGTAAGCGGGGTCCAGAGAGTTGACAGGCTGTGAGGCAGGTGGCGGCAGAGTCGCTGATTGCCACCATTACCAGTAAAAAATAAATATGTCCCCGGATTTCATTTTAAAAATCTGCTCACCTTAACCTAAAGGCACAACTTTGTTTTCATTTTGTATGGAGTAAGTGAGGGTTAAAACCCTTGTCATTTTTTTTTTGCCATCTGCGTCCCATTGTGGAGGTTTACCTTCACTTCCTGACCCATAGCCAAAACAGGAAGTGAGAGGAAATCCCTCCAAATTGAAGGAATCCCGGGGTGTGCCTTAGGACTAGTGTTCCCATTAGAAGATTTCCCCTCTATTACTGTTCTGGTGTCAACCCAAAAATTGTGATAACAGTGAACAGGATAAATAGAGAGAATAAATCTTTATAACGGGGGCACAGACAGCAATAAAATTGGACAGGTGTTCAAATCTCTCTCCACTGTATCCAAAAAATAATAAATATGTTTTGCCTTTAGTTATACTTTAATAATACCTTAATTTTTTATGTTTTATTTTTTCAACAGTGACTGCTTAACTAAAGTCAGCTTTCTGTATCAGGAAACGATTTCCAGAACCAACAAAGGGAAGAAGAAGAAGGAGCATCCAGAACTGGTTAGTGCCACTCTCCTCTTTGGGTTTGACGTTATTCATGTTAAATGTATTGTCAGTAGATGTGGGTTTTTGCTCTGTGCCATGCAGCCATGACACAGGCCTCTACACTCTCCCCCTTTTATTATTAGAAGGAGCAGACCTTGGACTTTGAATGGAAGGTGTCATATAAATTGTAAGGTTGTGTAACAGACCAATACAGCAAGAAGCTGGACCAAATGTAAAAATCTCACTTACTACATCAAAACTGAACTTAACAAATTTTGATCCCTGTGTGGCCCTCCAGCTATGGCCAGCTTTAGTCTCCTAAATATTTGCCCTCTTTGAAGAAACCAGAGCATGTTGTTCTAAACAGTGACACTGTGTGGTGGCTGCTTTGTAAGTTAGAACTACCATTTTTTATTGTATGGGATCTGTTGGTGGGCTCTAGTCCCTCAAATGTACATCCTTGGATACTGTGCTATACATTACATAGTGAAAGGTAAATATGTATACCGTATTTGCCGGTGCATAAGGCAACTGGGCGTATAAGACGACTCCTTAATTTTCCAGCTAAAATGTTGGTTTTGGGATATACTCGCCGTATAAGACGACCCCCTTCCCCCCCTCACTGTGCCATTGCCTCACCTCACTGTGCCATTGCCTCACCTCACTGTGCCATTGCCTCACCTCACCTCACTGTGCCATTACCTCACTGAGCCATTGCCTCACCTCAGTTCGTCGATCTTCATTCCTTTATGCCTGGCAGAGTGAGTCAGACTGCGGGCGTCCATTTTTTAAAAGCCGCGCCTCCTCCTCGTGCTGTTCTGTGGTAGGCGGTACACTCAGTTTCCCGAGGACGAGACGATGTCCGTGATAGGCGGAACAGAGGCTCTTCTGGGAAACTAAGTGTTCCGCCTATCACGGAACACCACAAAGAGGAGGAGCGGCTTTTAAAAAATGGACGCCCGCATCCGGCGTAAAAGACGACCCCCAATTTTTGAGCCATATTTTTAAGTGTAAAGGGTCGTCTTATACGCCGGCAAATACGGTAATTATATTTATAACTCATGCTGGAAGTAAATATTGAATACGTGATTGCAGCTGCTGTGCACAAAGTGCTAACACTTGACCAAATTTAATTAAAAAGGAAATTACAGCGCTCACAATATATACTAATCAAATTAAAAAGTGAAAAACATCCATATAAATTGTGCAGATGTGTTCCAAGCAATAAAGTGCAGTAGTGCTTCAAACTTTAAGGTGCATCACACACCCCTCGTGTGTCCCCACTCACCAAAAGAAATGGACCCCTGGCTTTTCAGTCCAGGAGACAATCAGGTTATAGTATTGGCCATAAATGGCTAATCACAGGAGGATCCACCGGAATTATTCCTCAATCGTGATGATCATGGGTGGATAATGGCACCAAAAAATTCAAGAAAGTCAAATAGTGAAATACAGTTAAAACACGCGTTATTCCGCAACGTGGATAGGTACTTACAGACTGTGGCAGACAAATTGGACACTAAGTGATATTTTTTACACTTTTTTGGGAACCAGTGACACTAATGCAGTGATCAGTGCTAAATAATATGTCACTGTACTAATGACACTGGCATGAAAGGGGTTAACATCGTGGGCAATCAAAGGGTTAAATGTAATCCCTGGAAGTGCTTCCAAACTGTGTGGGGAGTGCTTGTACTGTAAGAAGACTTAGCAGGAACACATGATCTCTGTCTTCTCCTGTCACAGAACGTGATCTGCCTTGTTTACCTAGACCAGCCTTTCTCAACCTTTTTCACACAGAGGAACCCTTGATATAACTTTCTGGTCTCAGGGAACCCCTAAATCTACAACTCATGATACATTGGTGCGATGGTCAGTGGGAAGAATGTTCCTTATGCTTGTGGACACTGGGAAGAATTACCCCCCATACAAATAGCTAAAAAGATCAATGGTGTGAGTGGGAACTTATCTAAGAGGCAGAAATTGCTCATTTCTCAAGGAACCCCTAGCAACCACTAGAGAAACCCTGACGGGTCCCGGTGGACATTGGGTCTGCCAGATCCGCTGATTGGCTCCCGCTGTGTCCAATCACAGCTGGAGCTGGATGCCGGCGGTGTAAGCGAGCCCCAGACCAGGAAGAGCGAAATCACGTACAGGTATGGGATTTCGCCCAGAGAGGCTGCCCCGGTGCAATAAATGTAATGTAATTTTTTATAACATTCAAATACAATATGATGCTATTTTTATTATTTGTATCTGCTAATTTTTTTCCAATGAAAGTTACATTTAAGCCATGCCCATTATTCAGCGCAATGAAAACCACACCCACCTTTTGCCAAGGTGCAAGGGGGCCCAACTTATGATCCTGAACACAGGCCCACTGCTTCTGGAAATGCTACTCATCAGAACCCTGTAAACTGGAAGACTTTGAGGGTCTGTAGAAGCGGAGAGTCCCATCACAGTCTTGGTTGTCTTTGCGATTTCTATAGCTCTTGCCAGGCTGATGACAGAGGCCTAGTGACCTGTTTGTGCATCGGGCGTGTAACTCTTGCTGAAGCCGTTAGAATGTCTCCTCCTACATAGCCCATGGTTCTGTCACTGACAGGAATAATTATCGGTGACTGACACACATCTCTGCATTTGGCTCCAGGTGCTTCTCTTTCACCAGCGTGTGTTGAAATGTGGAAACAGAGAGGCTTGAAGTGAGGCAAATTGTTGTACGAATATCCAAATATCAAATTGCTCCACTTAAAATACTCAGGGATTAATACTGCACTTAGATCCCAGCACGGACAGTCCAGAGTTTTTGTACATTGCGTTTTAGCCTGCCGTACAGGAAACTTTGGCTTTATATGTGATCCGGTAATAAGGCCATTAGATTATATTTATTAAATAGTGATTGGCGTAAAACTGGCCAACGTTAGTGGGAGATTGTAAGCAAGGCATTCAAGCTCTTCTTGGCCATCCTACTTAAATCTTGCATTTCTTTTCATAGCTGATGTTGTTATGCCACAAAAAAAACATGAAGATGATTTTTTTTCTTAATCACTTAAGACCCGGACCATTATGCAGGTAAAGGACCTGGCCCATTTCTGCGATTCAGCACTGCGTCACTTTAACTGACAATTGCGTGGCCGTGCGACGTGGCTCCCAAACAAAATTGCTGTAATTGAAGGCTCATGGTGTCTGTCGAATGTTCTAAGAAGAAGAAGAAGACGATGAAAAATAAAAAGATTCAACAGAATCTTAAAAAAAAAAAAAAAGTTTGACTCTTCATGTCTCTATAATGTCAAATCTTTTCTCTTTGTGTAGAATAATATTGGACTAATAGAGTTAAGGTTAGGCACATTTGACCGCAAAATGAAAATAAAGCATTTGTTTATGTCGGATCTTTCGGTTTTCGTTTTCTGTGCTTTCGTAATCGTTTGTTAAAACGATAACGAAAATACCTGAAAAAACGAATGCACATGTCTATTAAATTACAAGTTTCACATTTTGAATATTCGAAGTAACATCATTTATGCAGTTTAGAGCCATTTGTACATTTTGTACATTTGTACATTTTCTGAACTTGATTTGTAGTTCATGTCCTGTACATTTAGTTTTTTTCTTGCAATAACAAAAACATTTAGAAATATCTACTAGCAAACAATATATTGTGCAGATTTAAACACTTTGGCTTGCAGGTTTTCTCCACTAGGAACACATCCCGTAAAGTAATCAGCTCCACCATTCACTCTTTCAACCTACGTTGATCTGTTTTATTGCAGCCATTGACAGGTAAACTCACCCATTACACATTGCAAATGGCTCGGAAGTTGCAGGGAAAAATAATGGTCCTCATTATTGCAACCATAAAGCCCCTTACATCAACTGATATATTAACTAGCATACTGTGCAAGGTTAAAGAAAACTGCGGTAAGTTTGATAGTTGTTGTTTCAGTGTCCACTTTTAAAGCCTTGTGTATTTAAAGGGGTTTGGTTTGTAGACTATAGGGAGTAGGCTTTTTTTTAGGAAATTTGACTTTTTGTGTGTTTGTTTATTTTTAAGGTATACACATGAAAAACGTAGCTTCAAGTTTATGTAAACCCAAGCACAAAACCATGTGTTAGATGTGGTATTTGCAATACACACGTCCACAGTGTTCTCCGTGAATGTGACCGCGGGTCCCGCGGACTCGATGTCCGCCTGGTGCCCGCGATCATGTCACGGAGCGGCAGAACGGGGAGATGTAAACAAGGCATTTCCCTGTTCTCCCTAGCAATATGACAGAGATCTACTGCTCCCTGTCATCGGGTAGTGAGACTAGCCCCCCCCCCACAGTTAGAATCACTCCCTAGGACACACTTAACCCCTTGATCGCCCCCTAGTGTTTAACCTCTTTCCTGCCAGTGTCATTTACACAGTAATCAGTGCATTTTTTTAGCATTGATCGCTGTGTAAATGACAATGGTCCCAAAATAGTGTCAAAAGTGTCCGATGTGTCTGCCATAATGTTGCAGTCACGATAAAAATCACAGATCACCGTCATTACTAATAAAAAAAAAATGGAATGATAACAAATGCCATAAAACTATTCCTTATTTGGTAGATGCTCTAATTTTTGCACAAACCAATCAATATACGCTTATTGCGTTTTTTCTTTTTACCAAAAATATGTAGAAGAATACGTATCGGCTTAAACTGAGAAAGAAATTTGTTTTTTATATATATTATTGGGGGATATTTATTATAGCAAAAAGTAAAAAATATTGCTTTTTTAAAAAAAAAATACGATTTTTTTTTGTTTATAGCGCAAAAAAATAAAAACCACAGAGGTGATCAAATACCACCAAAAGAAAGCTCTATTTGTGGGAAAAAAAGGACGTCAATTTTGTTTGGGTGCCACGTTGCAAGACCGCGCAATTGTCAGTTAAAGCAATGCAGTGCCGAATCGCAAAAAGTGCTCTGGGCAGAAAGGGGGTAAATTCTTCCTGGGTTGAAGTGTTTAACGGCACAGAAAAAATACAAATACGGATACAAATTTTCTGACATAATTTCTACAGAACACCTGTCCTTCTCATTATTTCTGTAACACAGAGGGGTCAATCACTGGTTTACAAAGGTGAACTGGACAGGACTGATAACATCGCTTGAGATTTCAGTGCAGCATTGTCAGCTCACCACAGGAAGTCCGAAGCTCATTGTATTCCCAAATCACATTTTTTTCTTCAAGAGGTTGTAAAGGCTAAAGCTTTTTTACCTTAAAGTGTTACTAAACTTCATTTTATTTAAATTAAACAATTATACTTACCTGCTCTGTGCAGTAGTATTGCTCAGAGCGGCCCTGATCCTCCTCTTCTGGATTCCCAGGTGGCGATCTTGGCTCCTCCTCCTCTTCTGCAGGACTACCATAGCCAGTACCCAAGCTCCTGAGCTGTGTGTCTATGGAGCCATGTGCCATAGACTTACACAGCAGGACTTAGGCACGCCCCCTTTCTCTGATTGACAGCAGCAAGAGCCAATGGCTCCTGCTGCTGCTCGAATGCTGTGTAAAGAGGAAGTAAGGGGAGAAAAAGATGCAGCCGTGCACAGCCCTGGCCTTTTCTCCCCTCTCTTCCCCTTCGCACATGGACACTGACATTTTTTTAACCTTAATGCAAGCAATGGATTAAGGTGAAAAACATTTTTAGGTTTAGTAACAATTTAATGCATTCTATGCATTAAAGTAAAAAACCTTCTGCCTGCACCCCCGTACACACGGTCGTTCCAAACCGATGAGAATGGTCCGACGGGCCATTTCCATCGGTTCACCGCTGAAATAGTCTGATGTGCGTACACACCATCGTTCCAAAAACCGATCGGGTCAGAACGCGGTGACGCCAAACACACAACGTGCTGAATAAAACGAAGTTCAATGCTTCCAAGCATGCTTCGACTTGATTCTGAGCATGCGCGGGTTTTGAACTGATGCTTTCTGTACTAACCATCGGTTTGGACCAATCGGGCAGCGGGCCATCGGTTCGATTTTGAAGCATGTTTTAAAATTTTGGACCGAAGGACAACAGACCGATGGGCTATACACACGGTCGGTTTGGACCGATGCAACTGAACCTCGGTCCATTCTCATCGGTTTTGTCCGACCGTGTGTACGCGGCCTTATATTTACTTGAGCCCAATCTTGATGCAGCAATGTACATGAGAACAGAGGCTCTCTCCTGCCTTATTAGCTCAAAGATAGCGGCAGTAGCCATTTGGGCCCACTTGTGGGCACTCGGTGGGGAGGGAGGAGTCAGGTATGCCGGTGGGGGACCAGAGAAGAGGAGGATCGAACCACAGAGCAGGTAAGAATAATATGCTATCTGAAAAACATGATTTGATCCTTTACAATCACTTTCAACAAATAATTTTTTAGAATTTTCAAACATTTTCTACATGATCTTTTAGATGTAATTATATGCAAATAAAATGGCTTTAATGACAGGGAAGGAAAAATGCAGAGATTAACAGTACAGCAGGTAATCTGTCATTTAATTTACACAAAGTAATAAGGTCTTGGATTCACAGAATGCTATTCATATAACTCCGGGTCCTTCGTTTTGGAAGAACCCCCACCCTTCTGGAAATAGTGACGTCTTGCCATGTACGGCAAAACAAAAAAATCAGCGTACTGTCAATGCCGAGAGTGAGCACAATGTAATGTTAGAAAATTGTTTTTAGGGTGAACCTCCGCTTTAAAAGCAGGCATGATTCTGTGATGGACATCACTGTATGGGCTCAGTAATAATTCCAAAAATCGCTGTCTGTGAACACAGTTTCCCAAGCTATTCAAAAATGCAAGATAAAGCTCTATCATGCAAACAAAAAGGGATATCTAAACGTGATCCAGAAATGCAGCCGTCTACTCTGGGCCAAAGCTCATTTAAAATGGTCTGTTGCAATGTGTGACATTCTTTTTAGCAACCATGGGTGCCATGTCCTCCAAGCTAAAGAGGAGGGAGACCTTCTGGCTTGTTGTTAACGATTGGTTCAAAAGCCTGCATCTCTGATGGTATGGAGGCGCATTAGTGCATATGGAATGGACAGCTTGCATATCTGGAAAGGCACTATCAATACTGAAAGATATATCCAGGTTTGAAAGCAGCATATGCTCCCATACTGCATCTATGAAAACAACATTGCTTCGCAGTGGAAGAGTCCAGGTGCTTAACAGGCCTGCCTGCCGTCCAGATCTTTCACCAACTGAAAATTTGGTGTAGGTTGAAACAGAAAATACGACATAAAAGGCCCAGGACTGTTGAGCATTTAGAATCCTATATAAGGCAAGAATGTGACAACATTCCTCTGCCAAAACGCCAACAACTGGTCTCCTCCATTTCCAGATGTTTACAGAGTGTTGTTAAAAGAAGATAATGCTACACCATGCTAAACATGGCCCTGTCCCAACTTTTTTGAGACGTGTTGCTGCCATCAATTTCAAAATGACCTTTTCTATTTTAACCACTTAAGGACCGCCTCCTGCGACCCGGTCCGAAGCTCCGCGGCCACGGGACCCGCGGACCCGATCGCCGCTGGAGTCCCACGATCGGTCCCCGGAGCTGAAGAACGAGGAGAGCTGGGTGTAAACACAGCTTCCCCGTTCTTCACTGTGGCGCTGTCATTGATCGTGTGTTCCCTGATATAGGGAAGCACGATCAATGACGTCACACGTCCAGGACGCCCCCCCTACAGTTAGAAACACATGTGAGGTCACACTTAACCCCTTCAGCGCCCCCTAGTGGTTAACCCCCAAACTGCAATTGTCATTTTCACAGTAAACAATGCATTTTTATAGCATTTTTTGCTGTGAAAAAGACAATTGTCCCAAAAATGTGTCAAAATTGTCCGATGTGTCCGCCATAATGTCGCGGTCATGAAAAAAAAACGCTGATCGCCGCCATTAGTAGTAAAAAAAAAAATTATTAATGAAAATTTTGCGCAAACCAATCGATAAACGCTTATTGCGATTTTATTTACTAAAAATAGGTAGAAGAATACGTATCAGCCTAAACTGAGGAAAAGTATTTTTTAAAATATATTTCTGGGGGATATTTATTATAGCAAAAAGGAAAAATATTGTCGCTCTATTTTTGTTTATAGTGCAAAAAATAAAACCCGTAGGGGTGATCAAATACCACCAAAAGAAAGCTCTATTTCTGGGGGAAAAAGGGACGCCAATTTTGTTTGGAAGCCACGTCGCACGATCGCGCAATTGTCAGTTAAAGCGACGCAGTGCAGAATCACAAAAACTGGCCGGGTCCTTTACCTGCATTTTGGTCTGGGTCTTAGGTGGTTAAAAATGGTACATTTTCTTTGTTTAAATATTTAATATGTTTTCTATTTTCTATTGTGAAAAAAATATGGGTTTATGAGGTTTGCAAATCATTGCATTCTGTTTTTATATAGATATTACACACCAGCCCAACTTTTTTGGAATTGGGGTTGGATATCTTAAATGGGTATTTAGCTACTTGCCCGTTTAACCAGTTCACAGTTTGAGTTAGCGAAGATGTTTTTGGATTAGGAGCAATTATAATTTTTTTTAATAGTTTTATTATTTTTGTATTTGGCAATTAGCAGAATGTAATTTTATGTGCGTCAGGGCTGAATATATTGCATATCAGTGACCGAAATGCATTTGTATAGGGGGGAATACTTTGTAGAAACAGTGAATAGAAGTTGTGTGTGGCATGTGTTTGTCCACTTGCCAGTTATTCATATAAACTTTATTTTCTCTCTCTTGGAACCTGTCTACAGTAGGCATAATAGGCTTCCTTTTTCTCTTAGAAGTGATATCTCTGGACCTTTTCTAGGCACACATTTGCAATGTATTCCCTCTATATCATGTTTGTACAAAGTTTACATGGCTTTCTATTACTCTGTTGTTGAAAAGGTTTGATCTGGGCAGATTAACACAATTATTGCCCACTTCCTATCGAACTCAAGAACAACTGGAGTGCTCGACCACAAAAGCGATTGCATATCAGCACCATGAAAAGTACATTTAAATATTAAAAAGATAATAAGTGTTGTGATTTAATGCTTTTCTTGTCTCGTCTTGTGTGCATGTGACTAAACGGTGTTGATAAGCCGCAGACTCTGGAGTCACTTGTCTGGCTTGCTATAAGCATGAAGATTAGCAATTAAAGGGAAAGATACTGAGTATTATATTGAGCCGAGTACCTGCCATGTGTGATAGGCTCTGCAAGCACACTATGGACTCTCCCTGGACTTCATTCACAAGAAAGGTGTGATGGTAAATATTTGATATGTTCTCTCAGTGTCTTGGTGAAGATAATACTTTAGCTATTCAATGAAACCCCAATTCATTCACAGAAAACTATGAGAAAAGGAAACTTTGTTTTACTCTGTCAATTATAAGTCAAGAACTTCTTGCATGTTTCCTAAACGAAATAGCCATGTATAGTTCCAAAGCCCATCACTGCAAATCAGCTATGTGCGTCAAAACAAAAATTGTGAAAAGTCTTATGCCGCGTACACACGACTGTTTTTCATGACGAGAAAAATGCAATTTTTTAACTTGGTCATTAAAAACAATCGTGTGTAAGCTCCAGAGCATTTTTCCCGACGTGGAAAATGGGCATTAAAAGTTTAGTACATTCTCTAATTTTTCGCGTCGTTTTTTATGTTGTGAAAAATGGTCGTGTGTAGGCTTTAACGACGGAAAACGTGCATGATCAGAAGCAAGTTATGATACGGGAGCACTCGTTCCGGTTAAAACCAGCGCTCGTAATGGGAGATAGCACATTCGTCACGCTGTAACGGACTGAAAAGCACAAAGACTGAAAAGCGCGAACCGTCTCGAAATCAGCAAAAGCAGCCCAAAGGGTGGCGTTATCCAAATGGAACTTCCCCTTTATAGTGCCGTCGTACGTGTTGTACGTCACCGAGCTTTGCTCCAGCATTTTTTTTCACGATCGTGCGTATGCAAGGCAGGCTTGACAAGAATCACGTCAAGAAAAACTTTGTTTTTTCCATGACATTAAAAACGGTTGTGTGTATGTGGCATTATAGTTGATTTTCTTTGAAAAGCAGCCACATCATGAGTCGAAAAGCCTGTCCCCTGTCAGCATGCTGTAGAGAAGGACCCTTGCTCTTTATGTGGAAGCAGTGGCCTCACTGCAGAGGCCTGGCATGCCCCCTTCTGAGTCAGAGGTGGAGCCCTCGAATCACCTGGAAGCATGGTGGGATAAGTTAAAACTTAGAAGAGAGTCCAGTGCTTCCACTCAGGGTCTTCGCAATGCGCTCTATGAAAATGAACTGTAACACTTTGCATACCATTTGTTTGGATACACATTAAATGCATTTAGCTGATTAAAACTGAAAATACAGTGGTACCTTGGATTACGAGCATAATCTGTTCCAGGAGAATGCTCGTAATCCAAAGTACTCGCATATCAAATTGAGTTTCCCCATTAAAGTCAATGAAAACAAAAATAATTTGTTATTGTCATTGACTTCAATGGCATGCAATACTGCATGTGGCCAGAGACGGGGGGCGCCGAAGAGCCTCGGAAACGGCCGGAAAGGCCCGAGGACAGTTCAGCTGACCTCTGCAAACCTCGGAAAGACTCAGGGCTTTCCGTGCATTTCCGAACGGCGCAGATCGGCTGCGATCGGCGCCGTTAGGCTCCGGCGCCCGCCCACCTCAGGCCGAACGCAGTACTGCACACCACTTTGGCCTGAATCCTGCTCATTTTGCGAGAAAATACTCGCAAACCGAGTTAGGACTTTAGGAAACACAGTGCTCGTATTGCAAAACGCTCGTTAACCGCGTTACTTGCAATTTGAGGTTCCACTGTAAATCAATTTAAGGCTTAACTCCAGACAGATCAAAGATTCCCCAAAAACAATGTCTTTCCTTACCCGATTTTATCTCTTCTCAATTTTATCTCTCTTCTCAATATAAAGCATAACTAGTAAAAAATCTAGCTAAACACAGTAGCATTTTTTTTCCAAAAGGTGCCTTTTGCTTATCTAAATCCATGATCATGTGATGTGCTGGAACTTGAGCTTCCTTTCCTCTGGCCACCAGAGCGGGAGGGGCCTTATTCTATTGTCCATGCCAAAGCTTAAATGACATTGACACTTCCTCTTGACAGTCCAAGGGGGATCCTCCTATGTTGCAGAAGACTGCAATGACATGATAGCATCACAACCAGGGCCTACAAAAAGACCACAGCAGGCCTGGACTGTAGCACTGGATCACTGGTCTCCGCTTCTGGAAGATGCACCGGTGAGGAACTTTAGCAGTAAGGAGTAAACTGTAACCATTTTCCTAGAAGCTCAGGATGGATGTTTATTGACCTGACAGATACCCTTTTTTTTTAGACTTTATCCATTCTGGACAATTTAGTTCTTTCATCAAGATTGGTTCACCAGGAGCTCCTAGCACAGGTTAAGGACCATATGTAGACATTAGTGTATTTACTTATTTCATATAGTAATATATATATATATATATATATATATATATATATATATATATATATATATATATATTATACACACTGACCGCCCACTTTATTAGGTACAGCTTTTCATTCGCTTGGTAACACAAATTGCTAATCAGCCAATCGCATGGCAGCAACTCAATGCATTTAGGCATCTAAACGTGGTGATGATGCCTTGCTGAAGTTTAAACCGAGCATCAGAATGGGGAAGAAAGGGAATTTAAGTGACTTTGAATGTGGCAGGTTGTTGGTGCCAGATGGGTTGGTCTGAGTATTTCCATAACTGCTGATCTACTGGGATTTTTACTCACAACCATCTCTAGAGTTTACAGAGAATGGTCCAAAAAAGAGTGGTAGTTGTGTGGATAAAAATGTCTTGCTGATTAATGGGCAGACTGGTTTGAGATGATAGAAAGGCAACAGTAACTCAAATAACCACTCGTTACAACCAAGTTATGCAGACTACCATCCCTGAACACAAAACACATCAAACCTTGAAGCAGATTGGCTACAGCAGCAGAAAACCACACTGGTTGCCACTCCTGTCAGCTAAGAACAAGAAACTGAGACTACATTTCGCACATGCTCACCAAAATTGGACAATACAAGATTGAGAAATTGTTGCCTGATCTGATGAGTCTCCATTTCAGTTGGGACATTCAGATGGTAGGTAAAAATTTGATGTAAACAACATGAAAGTATGGATCCATCCTGCCTTGTATCAATGGTTCAGCCTGGTTGTGGTGTAATGGTGTAGGGGATATTTTGGCACACTTGGCCCCTGAGTACCATTTAAGCATTGTTTAAACACCATGGCCTACATGAGTATTGTTGCTGACCATATCCATCCCTTTATGACTACAGTGAACCCATCTTCTGATGGCTCCTTCCAGCAGCATAATGCACCATGTCACCAAGATCCAATCATCTCACCACTGGTGACTTGAACATGACAATGAGGTCATTGTACTCCAATGGCCTCCACAGTCACCAGATCTCAATCCAATAGAACACTTTTGGGATGTGGTGGAACAGGAGATTCCCATCATGGATGTGCAGCTGACAAATCTGCAGCAACTGCGTGATGCTATCATCAATATGAACCAAAATCTCTGAGGACACCTTGTTGAATCCATACCACATAAAAATAAATAAAGAGAAGTATGGGAATGTTTTTTTGTTTGTTTTTTTAATCATACTTACCTAGCTGGATGCTGCATCTGTCCTCCACCGGCTCTAACACTGAGATCCGAGCAATCAAACACTGCCCATCGCTCAGTTCTCACAGCTCTGTAAGGAGAGAGCTGGTGACTGTCAGTCACCAGCTCTCTGCCCTGCCTCCCCACGCTCACTGGAGAGCTGGGCTTGTAATGGGGCGGGAGCGGTCAGCTCAGGTTCTTAGCGGCTCGCTGAGAGCCTGAGCCGGGTGCCAGTACAGGCATGTGGGCGGATCCTGACCATATGGCCGTGATCTTTTCCCGAGCCTGGACCGGCTCTGTGACATCAGCCGACAGCGCACTTTAGCCTGCTGTCTGCTGAAAACAGGTCACAAGAGTGCAAAATGAACTGTACTCCTGTGATCCACAAGAGAAGTACAGCCAAACAAGCTTTGTTCTTTACCCACTTCAGCTTCATGACCAGACCATTTTTTGCGATGCGGCACTGCATTACTTTAACTGACAATTTGTGTGCAACGCTGTACCCAAACAAAATGTATTTTCTTCCCCCCGCCCACAAATAGTAGTGGTATTGGATCACTGCTGCATTTTTATTTTTTGCGTTATAAAAAAAAAAAAACATTTTGAAGAAAAAAACAATAGGCCAGATTCACAAAAGAGATACGACGGCGTATCTCCTGATACGCCGTTGTATCTCTGAGATCCGTCCATCGTAACTATGCGCCTGATTCATAGAATTAGGTTACGCATAGATCTCCCAAAGATCCGACAGGTGTAATTGACTTACACCGTCGGATGTTAGGCTGCAATTCCAGGCCGGCCACTGGGTGGCGATTCCATTGCGGTCGGCGTAGAATATGCAAATGACTAGTTACGCCGATTCACGAACATATGCTTTGCCCGTCGCTGTAAATTTACGTCGTTTTCGTAGAGATACGCGGCGTAAAACTAAACCTGCCCTCTAGGTGGTCTAGCCAATGTTAAGTATGGCCGTCGTTCCCGCGTCGAAATTTGAAATTTCACGTAGTTTGCGTAAGTCGTCTGTGAATGGAGCTGGACGCCATTTACGTTAACGTCGAAACCAATGACGTCCTTGCGATGCACGTCGGGTCATTTTAGAGACAGAGCATGCGCAGTACATTCGGCGCGGGAACGCGCCTAATTTAAATGGTCCCCGCCCCATTTGAATTAGGCGGGCTTGCGCCGGGCGGATTTACGCTACGCCGCCGCAAGTTTACAGGCAAGTGCTTTGTGAATCAAGCACTTACGCTGAAAACTTGCGGCGGTGTAACGTAAATGGGATACGTTACGCCGCCGCAGCATAGCCCAATTCTATGTGAATCTGGCCCTAAATTATTTACTTTATGCTATAAAACATATCCAATAAAAAAATGTAAAAACGTCAAATTTCTTCGTCAATTTAGGACAATATGTAGTGTGCATGTGAGTGTATTTGCCCTTTGACTTGAAAGAGAATGCATGAGAACATTTTTCAGAGTGCTGTCTGAATTTAGGTACAGAGTACAGTATTAGGTAGAACCTGTTTGTAGACCTACCGTATAGATTTATATTGCTCTCTGCCTCCTCCCCCCACCCAGCATATCTTTTGCGCCCAGTGGCCGGATATCAAACAGTTCAAAAGCTAAGAATTAAATATTTCCTGACAAATAAGAAGTTTACTATAGGAATTGGCGAGTGTTGTACAGCTTGTCTAAACACGATATGCTGTATTCAGTTCTTGGTGCTTTTTAATCTCGAGTATTTCCTAATTTCCACTGTAATGGGAAGTTGAATAAATAATTGATATAAGTGAGTGCCAAGCACAGTTGAGCAGAAGCCAAAGTCAATACTCAATGTTCACGCCGTTAAGATACTACTACTTAATTTAGATCTTGGATCCAGAGGACAGATGCAGTCATTCTAATGACACTTGATATATTAATAAAGTCAGTTTTTTTTTTTTTATTCACAATTATCCTGGGCTTTTGGAGCTTGTTCAAAATGGTTGTCAGGTGTAAATATTATTTATAATGGGGAATGGGTATTTTAGAATGTAAAAGTGTACATTTTTTTGTAATAACTTTCCCAATGAAAGCAGAAAAAAATGATTGGTAAAAATCACAAGTGCTTTTATCTCTGCTTTGACAATTTAAATTAACCAATGGAATTATTTAGAGGTTATGAAAGGTTTATAGTCATATAACACTTTTGGTAAATTACAACTAAAGGCTAATGTATGACAGTATAAAAAAAGTACCAAATACATTTACAAGCACAAGTTAAAATAAAGTAAAAAAGAAAAAAAAAAGCTTCCTTTACCATCTTTGACTGAGACAAATCCTCCATGCTTCAGCTTTGTGAATCAGCAGCGATAGTGAACATCACCTGCAACATCTTCACATACCACTGTGCAAGCAGGCACAACCTACATAGAAGTGGCAACTCTTCTCTGAATTTAGGAGCAGTGCAGCATTGTTGCCAGACCATCACAAAAAGCTAAAATCGAAATCATCCAGGGAGATTGTGCTATTAAGCCTCCACCGCCCAATGGACTCGATCACAGAAGGGTTCCAAAAAAAGATAAAGCCTCCGTAGTGTAAAATCTTAAGGTTTATTTAAGTAAAAAAAGTTGTTGCACTTATATCAATGGAAGTACGACGTCTGCAGGGCGACGTCATCTGTGACAAAACGTGTAGGGAGGAGCGGCGTGCTGACTTGCATTTGCACTCGGACCACAGGCTGCATTTTGGGCTGGCCAGCTTTTTTTTTTATCTGCAAGTTTTACTTCCATTGATATAAGTGCAACATCTTTTTTTTACCTAAATGTGTATAATGTGTACATTTGAAAACAAATGTATATGTTATAAAACATCAGTTTATAAGTATATGAACCGAAAAAGTGCGAATGATACATTTTCCAAAAATACGATTTCTTCGAATTAGGATAATAAAAAAGATAATAATAAAATTAAAAATAATACCAATAAAATCATAATACTACTACTACTAATCATAATAATACTATGATAGTAATATACTAATAACAATAATAATATTAATAATAATAATAACATAATAATAATATCACCACCAAAGGAATGTTACGATTAAGTAGAGTAAGATTAAATCTGATTGGTGCTCCAGAATTTAAAGCTTATAATTAAAGTGTAAGGCCTAGATTAACAAAGCACTTATGCCGACGTTTTTTTATATACGCTGTGTAAGTGCACAGATGCGCTGTCGTATCTATGCGCCTGATTCTTAAAGCTAGATGCGCCTAAATTGTGGCTTCATCCGACCGACGTAAGTTTCCTACGCCGTCGGAGCCTGGGCGCATATTTACGCTGGCCGCAAGGGGCGCTTCCGCGTCGAATATGCAAATGACCGAGATACACCGATTCACGAACGTACTTGTGCCCGTCGCTGTAATCTACGCCGTTTACGTAAGGCGTATGTCTGGCGTAAAGTTAAGCCTCATAAAGCAGGTGTAAGTCATGTTAGGGTATGGACCAGGGAACAGCTGTCGTATTTTATGTCGTTTACGTAAGTCGTACGTGAATGGGGCTGGGCGTAGGTTACGTTCACGTCATAGGCATTGAGCCGTCATATCTTAGGGAGTATATGCGACCTGATTCTGAGCATGCGCGCACATGCGCCGTTTGTTCGCCCCTTCATTTGCATGGGGTCACGCTTCATTTTAATAGATCACGCCCACTTCCTTCCTACTTTGAATTAGGCGGGCTTACGCTGGCCAATTTACGTTATGCCGGTGCAATAAAGGCAGCAAGTGCTTTGTGAATACTGTTCTTGCCTCTCTATGTTACGTTGGCGTAGCGCATATGAGATGCGCTACGCCGCTCTAAAGATGCGCCGATCTACGTTAATCTAGCCCATACTCTTCTTTTGTTGAGAAAAAAACATTCCCCTCTGGGTGATCTATGTACATTGCAGGGATTATAACAACCTTTTTCATAATTATCAGTCAGCCGTGGCAGCTGCAGGGCACTAATGAGGAAAGCTGCTGGGCCTGCATCCCTTTAGACGTGTCCCTATTGGAAATATCTCACCAAAAATGACATTTATGTTGCAGGGGATGCCTGAAATCTAACTTGTATCTTATGCAGACTTTTGGGAACATTGGTGAGCCAATCACACAAGCAGGAAATTATGTTTCTGGGGAGTGGTCAGTACACATTCTGTGTACAGAACAACTCCAGGTAGCCATATTGCAATGTATTTTCAGAAAATTACAGCGGCTGCAAAAGGAAAGGTAGTTTTTAATGACATTAAACTACAGTATGATTTGTGTCGCAATTGTATATGCTGTATTATTTTTTCTTTATTTGCTATTTTTTTTCCCCACGAAAGTGGAGTTACCCTTTAACCCTCCTAGGTAACCTTCTTTGTATATGAAAAGTATCAGATATAAATGTACATCTGCAAAATGGAAGTCCATTCAGATGTATGCAAATGATACATAACTTGTTTGCAGGTAACTAATTACTGTAATGTGGTTCAAAGCACCTTGATAGGTGTCTCTTCCCAACGCCAGGAATAACATTTGTAATCCGTTAAATGCACTTAAGAAATTGATGTTACAGCCCCACAATCTGTTAGGGGCCTTGCTTCCTGGCGGATTGTAAAGTATCCCAACCTTAATTGGATCATCAGAATGTGATCCTCGTTCAGGTCCCTGGATTATATAAGACTGTCTTTGCTCGGATGCATTGAACCGACGTCTTCTTGTTCAGGAAATTTTGACCCTTAATGTAGATAAGTGGTATTTTTCATCAATCTTAGCTTGCATTAAAAAAGGGAAATGTCAGTTCAATGTGGGGTGTTTAACTTAATTTAACATCTTTTAATTTAATACCTTGGAAAACTTACTGCGTCCACGACCTGGCTTACACTTTGGTTGATGGAGTGTCTTGACGGTATTGTCTGCCATTGCTAATATCTTGTATCCAGAACATCCTGTATTTTGAGAAACCACAATGTCTTTACATGTCCTTACTACAAAGTTCTCCCTAAGAACTTGGTAAGGTGGTTCTCATTAGACATGTGCATTCGTTTTCGTTAGAATGCATTTTCGTCCGAAAATCTGTTTTTTTCGTTATCGTTTTAACAAACGATAACGAAAGTGCAAGAAACGAAAACCAAACGATCCGACATAAAAAATGCTTTATTTTCGTTTTCGTTGAGGTAAAAATTCGATATAGAGAGATTCGACATTATAGGGAAAAGATTCGACATCATAGAGAAAAGATCCGACATTATAGAGAAAAGATTTGACACTATAGAAATAATATAGATTCGACATTACAGAGAATAGATTTTGATTTATGAGAAAATAGATTCGACATTATAGAGAATAGATTCATCATTATTACTAGTCATACAACATTAGAATTCTTGTAGGTGGAATATTCGAACGGAAATCTACGATTCGACGTAAAGATTCGACGTTCCGTCGAATAATCGTTTGACCAATCGACAGAAACCAAAAATATTCGACGTTCCGTCGAATATTCTTTTGACCATTCGACAGAAACCAAGTATTATTGGATTTTCGGACGAAAGCTATTCCCCAACGAAAAACGAAATAAATCAAAACGATTTTCGGAAGTAACTAAATAAATTTATTTTCCAAACGAAAACGAAAAAACTAAACAAAGTATTCCAGTCTGCACATGTCTAGTTCTCATAGCGGCAAGATTGAACTGCAGATAGTATGGTTAGCAAAACTCTTGGGTCTATTGGAAGAGGTGTATCAATAAGACACTATTGATGAAAAAAAATGAATGAAAAAATAAAATGAATGAAAAAAAATCCACTCTAGTATGCAAATTCTGACTTTTCCTATTGCTGTTAAAATCTTTAGAGCCTCTTCCAGCTTTTTGGGCCTTCAGTCAACCTGTAAAAGTAATGGGCCAATATTTTCACTGCTAGGAAGTACAGTTGCTCACAAAAATGAGTACACCCCTCACATTTTTGTAAATATTTTATTATATCTTTTCATGTGACGACACTGAAGATATTACACTTTTCTACAATGTAAAGTAGTGAGTGTACAGCTTATAGAATAGTGTAAATTTGCTGTCCCCCTCAAAATTTTATCTTGCCTACAGTCAAGCATGGTGGTGAGAGTGTCATGGTCTGGGGCTGCATGAGTGCTGCTGGCACTGGGGAGCTACAGATCATTGAGGGAACCATGAATGCCAACATGTACTGTGACATACTGAAGCAGAACATGATCCCCTCCCTTCGGAGACTGGGCTGCAGGGCAGTATTCCAACATAACGACCCCAAACACACCTCCAAGATGACCACTGCCTTGCTAAAGAAGCTGATAGTAAAGGTGATGGACAGGCCAAGCATGTCTCTAGACCTAAACCCTATTGAGCATCTGTGGGGCATCCTCAAACGGAAGGTGGAGGAGCGTAAGGTCTCTAACATCCACCAGCTCCGTGATGTCGTCATGGAGCAGTGGAAGAGGACTCCAATGGCAACCTGTGATGCTCTGGTGAACTCCATACCCAAGAGGGTTAAGGCAGTGCTGGAAAATAATGGTGGCTACACAAAATATTGACACTTTAGGCCCAATTTGGACATTTTCACTTAGGGGTTTACTCACTTTGGTTGCCAGTGGTTTAGAAATTAATGACTGCGTGTTGAGTTATTTTGAGATGACAGAAAATTTACACTGTTATTCAAGCTGTACACTCACTACTTTACATTGTATCAAAGTGTCATTTCTTCAGTGTTGTCACATGAAAAGATATAATACAATTGTTACAAAAGTGTGAGGGGTGTACTCATTTTTGTGAGATACTGTGTAATCTTATCTTATATTATCTTGTATTTCTGGTCAAAAGAATACCTGTTGATCCTGGCAGAAATCCAGTGAGCACCAAGCTTCCTGTTTTGCTGATGATGCTGCCTATGCTACCCTGAAATCCTGAGCAGCGTCAGCCCTCTCTGAGTTCTCTCTTGTTGGATTACAGAGGACCCCCCCCCCATATGTTGGGGCGATAAGAAGAAAGGGATGAGTTTTGTAGTCCAGCAGGGAAGAACGCAGGCAGGGCTGACAACACTGCATACAATTCACTGCATCCCTGCCAGCATTGTCAGCTTACTAAAGAAAGTTAGGAGCTCACTGAATTTCTGGCTGGGTTAACAGTTTTTTTTTTCTGTACATGCAGCACCTTTAATGGGAAAAACATGCAATGCAGAAATGTACAAATATTTAACATTTTGTTCATTTTACCCAGGCATATACTTTAGGGCAGAGGTCTCAAACTGTCGGCCCCTCCAGCTGTTGCAAAACTACAAGTCCCATGAGGCATTGCAAGGCTGACAGTTACAGGCATGATGGGACTTGTAGGGCCACCAGTTTGAGACCCCTGATTTAGGGCCACATGTGGCAATGCACCTGCTCTGTGTGGTGCATTGTGGTGCCATTCATTGTGAATGACACTCCAAAACATTGTAGTGTAGAGCTCAACACACCACAGAGCACCACAATGCATGTAATGTACTGTGGGCTGCATTTTGAAAACAGGGTTATGCATGTTTTTCATCTGTTGTGCTGTGATGACAGAATAAATGAATTGCCTTTCCACAATCCATGACAATAATGCATGTAAAATTGTATCTGAGCACCACAAACTGAAAATGCTATTTAATACATTTCTAATATTCAAAGCAAACTCACCCATCCATCCTTGTCTTCATGCTTTATTTTGCTAAGAAATCACTTTGAAAAACACCCCTAGCATTTCTAGCTGTGGCCATTTTGAATAAGGGCGGATGGCTCATGTAGCATTTATTTCCTGGAATACATTCTCCCCTCCTGCAGATGAAAGAAAAAAATGCCCATGAAGTCTCCTGGAATGTTTGGCCAGAAACCAGGAAGCAACTGAATAAATGTAAATAAATGTTTAAAACAAGTAGATATAAAATACTAATGCTAGCAGCATAAGGTTTACAAATGGTTATTGTTGACTGAGAAAGTTTAGTTCCACTGTTTTTCAGACTCAGTGTTTACAAGTTTAAAACAGTTTTTATGCTAGAAAATTACCCCAAACATTATTTATTATTTTTTTCTTACACCCTAGAGAATAAAATGGCGGTCATTGCAATACTTTTTGTCACACCGTATTTGCGCAGTGGTCTTACAAGCGCACTTTTTTTTTCTTTTTTAATAAAAAAATAAGACAACAGTAAAGTTAGCCCAATTTTTTTTTATATTGTGAAAGATAATGTTATGCTTTGTAAATTGATACCCAACATATCACGCTTCAAAATTGCGCCCGCTCGTGGAATGTCGTCAAACTTTTACCCTTAAAAATCTCCATAGGCGACGTTTAATAAATTCTATAGGTTGCATGTTTTGAGTTACAGAGGAGGTCTAGGGCTAGAATTATTGCTCTTGCGCTAACGATCGCAGCGATACCTCACTTGTGTGGTTTGAACACTTTTTTCATAGGCGGGCGCTACTCACCTATGCGTTCGCTTTTGCGCGAGAGCTCGTCGGAACGGGTGCTTTAAAAAGATTTTTTTTGTTGGAAAACATCAATCTAGCATATATATTATATGCACAGGACAGCTTTGTTACTTTATGTATGTAGTATTTCCCCACTGTTTCTTTACCTGCACTGTCTCCATTGTAGGGGCCCCAGAGCATTACTTTGCCCAGGGGCCCATGATTCTATTAAGACGGCCCTGCATGGCTGACCTCCAACTGAAGACCTCCAAGCTTACTCCCGGGTAAACTCCCCACAGCTCCACCTATCGCTGACCTCGACCCAATCAAATAAACTTTTCTGCTTGTTTACTTTTGTAAAACTCCCCCACCTATACCCAAACTCCTTTAACCCCTGTCATGCCGGCCCTCCATCTATTTGCATTCTTATTTTCCTCAGAGCCTTCCTTTATTTTTTTAATAGGCAAAGGATAAACATGAATCTATCCTCAGATGCCTTATCTCGTATCCTGAAGACTGACTCTAAAGAGGCAAACTGGGCCATAAGGCATACCTCCCAACCGTCCCGGATTAAATCCCGCGATCAATGTTAGAGTCCCACGATTCCGCGGCACCCCCCCCCACGATTACCGTGATTCGCGGTAAATCCTGCGTTTCGCGGTAAATCCCACGGTCCCGCGATTCGCGTTAAATCCCGCGGTCCCACGATTGCCGATAAACCCCCCCGGAATTTCCCCCCCCGCTCTCAACAACTTCGTTGGGAGGTATGCTCATTTGTCCCTCATTCTGAAGTTGAAAAGTTGGGAGGTATGCATTAGGTCTTCATCTTCTATCAGCTTTCTGTGATTCTGTGATGTTCTGAGTGGAGCCTACGGTTCACTGTTACCTGGTTATTCTCTAAGTGCAGCCTTCCCACATTACCAAGGAGATCTGTGCGTTCTACTCCCCTGTGTGTCTGGGTTAAGCAGAAGACCTTTTTGATGCCGTAGAATTCTAAGACATCTACGTCCAGCTCCGACCTCCCTGCTGCATTCCTTTGATATCACACAGGTCTAGCAGGGAGTTACGTACAAAGGCTCCATGTGGCATTCATGCATTCGTGACTTAACACATTTTAGGATATGGATCATTACTTTAAATCTTTTTTTTGTGTCCAGCAAATGATTAAACATGCAAAATACACTTTGGACTATAAATGCCCGAAAGAAAGGCAGCACAGTATGCATACAGCTGGAATTAACCACTTCAGCTGACATTCCCTTCTGTAATGTGTACTTGCCTCTATTCAAAGCACCTAGTGTGATTTCTGTCTCCTCTCTCATTCTTCTGCTATCTGCATGAGACACTTCTGACAGTTTATGCCAACACCAGACAATCCCATGGGATGGCCCAGCCCCCCTCCACCATATGTGACGCAGGCTTTTTTTTGGCTAGCACGTGACCTACCTGACCTACATACACTGACGGTAGTTGCCTACATACACTGACCTACCTGACATACACTAACCTACTTACACTGACCTACCTACACTGACCTACCTGCACTGATGGTAGTTACCTACATACACTGACCTACCTGACATAGACTGACCTACCTACACTGACCTACCTGACATACACTGACCTACCTGCACTGATGGTAGTTACCTACATACACTGACCTACCTACACTGACCTACCTGACATACACTGACCTACCTGCACTGACGGTAG
The DNA here is from genome assembly GCF_905171775.1 of Rana temporaria. Classification (NCBI taxonomy): domain Eukaryota; kingdom Metazoa; phylum Chordata; class Amphibia; order Anura; family Ranidae; genus Rana; species Rana temporaria. Next base: position 431,735,909 of record NC_053492.1, read on the forward strand.
TTACCTACTGTAACGGAACCCCAAATGGGACAGGGGTTAACGCCGTTTAAGATATTCCATTCCGAACCCAAGACAGCTATCGACACTCTACAATCCGGCAAACGTGACCCATACGAATTCCCCCAGTAACGCGACACAGCTCTGTTTGAGGTTCAAAACGAATAGACTCTTTAATGAGAAAATCAGGCTTTTATATACAGTTCGTAACCAAAATGAACAAGGACTCAACTCCACCCACATCATCACACAATGAGCCCAATGCACATCTTTTTGGTAGACATTCTGGCACCAACTCTGACATACTTTACATGAGCTAATTAACTACAGCTGATAAGTCAGACGTCTGACCTTTAGACTGTCTGTTAACTTGCAATACACATTTATCATCAATAGACCTTAACACAATACAGGGTCAATTAGCACAACACAATGACAGATCCTTAGACCATCCTAGATTCATTACATCACTGTAGCAGACTTAATTACCACAGCAAGCTTTATAGTACACTACAGCCAACACACAATATATATACAATATATACAATATATATATATATAATTAAATCTGACTAGCCCAGACCATAGTGGGGTTCTCATTCACCCTGTGCCCCTATTAGAGACACAGGGTGATCTACACATAAGAGGCATCGGGGAGCTTCTAGGTCCCACAGGCCCTTCCGTGACACCTACATACACTGACCTACCTGACATACACTGACCTACTTACACTAACCTACCTGACATACACTGACATTTACATACACATTATTATACTTTCTGATGGTCCTGACCTACATCAGCTCAGCGGTGTCACAGCAGCAGGCAGTCATTCCGTCAGAGAGCCGAGGAGCCTGCCTGGAGGGGAGCTGAGCCGAGGAGCCTTGAGGAGAGGAGAGCCCAGGAGGGAAGGAGAGGAGAGCCGCCTGCAGCCCGCACGAGCGCAGAGCAGGGATGTGGCTCTGGCGCGGCTGCTGTATTGTAATTCCCGCCTTCTGGAGCCAGTGCAGCGCCTATGATGGACGTCACATTTGGGGCTTCAGCCACGGCTAGCCACCCCCTTCCGACGCCCCTATCTCTATCTCCTACTGTCTCCCCTCTATCTGTGAGGCATTCATGGTCATCGCTGTGAAATGGCAATGTTTGAAAGAGACAAATGTTTGGTAATATGGAAAACAAAGTTTAAAGAACATAGCTAATTAATTAAAGTATTTCTATAAATTAGAAAGTGGGGCTTTACGGAGATGACAAGTGTACTACACCGTGGGAGAACAGTCAGGCATTAGGTACTTGCTTAGAGGCTGCTGGGGGCCACACTGAGGGCAACTGAGACTATATGCAGTTTGGAAGCCACTATCTCGGGGCCCCTAAATGTTAGAAATAAACCAGCTGTCTTTAACATAAATGCTACAGTAGCTGTGTGTTCAAGTGTGTGCTTAATGCTGTCTGCGCTGCTGCTATTATGTAGCCAGGAATATATGTATACTGTTACAATGCTCTTTTAGACAATGTTTGGGAAGGGGGAAGTATGGTCATACATATTTAAAGGGGATCTGTCATAAGAGAAATATGAAGGATGCCATTGCTAAGCTCCTACTGAAATGATGTCTGGCTGTCATTTTTATCCTTTGGCTTCCGCATCTTCCAAATCACAGTCTTGAAACAAATATGTTTTGAACCTCAACCTTACTGAACACCTCCTCGAATATCAGTAGCTAATGTCACGAATGCTCGTCTAGCTGTTCCACAGAAGTATGGGATTGGAAAGAAATCCTGGACTGCCGCACTCCGTTAAACGACGTCTTTATCGGATAAAATCAAATCAAAACATGATCCACATGATAAAAAAATGGCCAACATGTTTCACATCGTGAGATGCTTACTCATAGAGCGGTATCACCTCTTCTGTTACACAGAAGTACAGTGGAACCTTGGATTACGAGCATAATCCATTCCAGGAGAATGCTTGTAATCCAAAGCACTTGCATATCAAAGCGAGTTTCCCCATAGAAGTCAATGGAAACGAAAATAATTTGTTCCACATTGACTTCTATGGCATGCAATACCGCATGTGGCGGGGGGCACCGGAGAGGCTTGGAAAAACTTGGAGACCATTCGGCTGCATTCGGAGAGGCTCTGAAACACTCGGACAGAGTATTTCCAAGTGTTTCTGAGTTTTTACGAACGTCTCCGCACCTCTGGCCAAATGCGGTACTGCACACCGCAGAGGCTTGAATCCTGCTCATTTTGCGACACAACACTCGCAAACTGAATCGGGATAAAAAAAAAATAATTGCTTGTATTGCGAAACGCTCATTAACCGCGTTACTCGCAATCCGAGGTTCCACTGTACTCCAAAATCCAAAAAAAGAGGAGTAGAGTTTTCTATATACACAAAGGGTAGGGGAAGACTTCATGTTACTGTCCATGGTTTTGGAATAGGATGACCAACAAGCTTATATACTATAAGTATGATGGTCAGGTGTTCACAAACTTTTGCCCATAATGGTGTATGGCTCATACATGCAAATAGGGGCATTTGCAGTTGCCCGCAGAAGACTCAGTGGGGTTCCCTGTGATTAGCTATGGGTGGGAAGCCCCACTGAAAGCCTGACAGCACTCGCAGCTATTTGCACATAAACACTCATGCAGTGGTTACCTGTGGATGATCTGCCCTGGAAGCAGACAGTCTATATGAGCGATTACATGTGAATGGCTGCAAATAACAGCTAACCACAGGGAAACATGCTGAGTCTCCCACGGGTAATTGCAAATGGCCCCCATTCACAAGTGTGAATGCTGCCTTAATATCTAAACAAATTAATCACAAACAAATATGCGCCCCAAATGTGAAAATTTCTGTGTACGCTCCCAGCACAGTTACCGGCGGGTACCCGAAAGCTCCCGATGCCTACATGCATTTGGGAGCTTTACAATCATGTGACCACTGTGACAGCCAATCACAACAGTTACATGAACTAAGGGCCAGATTCTCAAAGGCGTTACGACGGCGCAAAGCCATTTGCGCCGTCTTAAGTCCTAATCTGGCCCGGCCTATCTATGCGACTGATTCTTGGAATCAGTTACGCATAGATATCCCTTAGATCTGACAAGCGTAAGGCTCTTACGCTGTCAGATCTTAAATGTAATTTTTTTTTACCTCCGCTAGGTGTCGCCTCGTCGTTTTCCCCGCTGCTTATGTAAATTAGCAATTTATGTCGATTCCCGAACGTACGCGCGGACGACGCAGAGAATTTACGACGTTTACGTAAGCGTAAACTTGCCCCTGCTAATATGAGGGGCAAGTTTACGTAGGTCCGTCGTATGCCATGTTAAGTATGGCGTCGGGTCAGCGTCGGCTTTTTGCGTCGTTTACGTCGTTTTCGTAAGTCGTCCGCGAATACGACTTTACGTCAATGACGCTCACGTTGACGTCATTGGCGTTTTCCGTCGTGAACTGGAGCATGCGCACTGGGTGATTTTTCCGCCCAGCACATGCGCAGTTCGATCGGCGCCGCGGCGCGCTTAATTTAAATACAAGCCGCCCCCTTTGAATTACGCGGCCTTACGCCGGGCCAATTAAACTACGCCGACGCAAATTACGGAGCAAGTGCTTGGAGAATACGGCACTTGCTCCAGTAAGTTGCGGCGGCGTAGCGTAAATGGCTTACGCTACACCGCCGCAGATTCTACAAGAATCTGGCCCTAAATGTCTACCTCTGTCTCCCAGCATTTAGAACCTCCTAAAGGCCCGGTAGGCAGCAGTGGCGGGAAGGATTTAGCATATATATTTCCAACAAACCAGGGCTCTTCTTGTTGAAGCGAAGCTCCAGGCTCCTTCAGAAAAAAATTGAAAGTCAGCAGTTACAAATACTGCAGCTGCTGACCTTTAATATTAGGACACTTACCTGTCCACGAATCCAGCGGTGTCCTCACCCGAGACAAATTTTCAGTCGGCTCTTGCGTGCTGCTGCCGCCATCTCGGGTAAGGGAAACCGGCTTCACAGTGGGTGCTCTACTGCGTATGCGCGAAACTCGCTGTGCTTTGTGAATGGCCCGGCGGTGGGGGAAGGGGGAGGGGGGGGGCAAACTTCCAGATGAGTTTGCCTTAGCAAAGTCAGTCAGAAGTGGGAGCAGGCAGGTACCTGCTCCCCCAAAAAGGTGTCAAATATGGGAGCAGAGGGGGGCGGAGGCAAATAAGCAGAGCTTCCCCTTTTGGGAGGAGCTCCACTTTAAGGTCCAGAAAAATATTTAAGGTGATCACATTACACCGGAAAGGTGCAGCATTTCAGGGCCTCACAAGACCCCTTCATCAGGACCCCTTTGTCAGGCATTCATTTGTGATATGTTTCCAATTGGCAGTGGCTGCAGAACCCACCTACCTCTTAAGCCTCGTACGAAAGATTGGATTTTCTGACTACAAAGCGTAGGGCATTGGCCGAAGGGCGTTGACTTGTGTTCAAGGCTTTAGCCTACTCCAGGAATGTGCGCACTGGGAATATTGCTTGTTGTTGGTATTATCTAATCACACACAAATAATATATATATTACTTGCTGGTGTTGATGGGAATAAAAGTATATTGGCTGAATTTAATCTGAGATGGGGGAAATTGAGAGAAGAGCACATTTAATACACCCTGAGTAAGTTATAATAAGTTAGTAATTTATTCAGTAATAAATATAACATCAATGGCCCAGATTCAGGTAGAATTGCGCGATATTTGCGGGGGAGCAGGGCAACGATTTTGCCCTGCGCCCCCGCAAATATTTTGCGCTGCCCTCGATTCACGGAGTAGTAGCTCCGTGAATTGCGAGGGCGCGCCGGCAAATTTGCCCGGCGTAAGCGCGCGCAAGTTAAATGATCCCGCCGGGGCGGGAATCATTTAAATTAGGCGCGCTCCCGCGCCGAGCGTACAGCGCATGCTCCCTCGGGAAACTTTCCCGACGTGCATTGCGGCAAATGACGTCGCAAGGACGTCATTTGCTTCTAAGTGAATTTGAATTTCACAGCGTTTGCGTAAGTGAAACGTGAATGGCGCTGGACGCCATTCACGTTTCACTTACGCAAACGCCGTGAAATTCTAATTTCACGGCGCGGGAAGGCCGGCTATACTTTAGCATTGGCTGCCCCTACTATTAGAAGGGGCAGCCTTGCGCTAAAAGTAGCCATACGGAAACTCCGTACCTGACTTGCGCGGGGCCCGCGCAAGCTTGTGAATCAGTGGTAGTATGCAATTTGCATACTACACGCTGATACACAATGGGAGCGCCCCCTAGCGGCCCCCGCAAGAATGCAGCCTAAAATCTGTGAGGCATAAGAGCCTTATGCCGCGCAGATTTTAGCCTGCAGTCGGTGTAACGTGCTTCCTGAATCAGGAGCACTCGTTACACCGGAGCAAGTAAGCGCATGCGCTGCGTAACCTATGGTTGCGCGGGCGCAATTGCTTACTGAATCTGGGCCAGTGTGAAAAAATAGAGCATGTTCGAAATTTTTAATGCTCATTTTTTAGATCGTGAAAAATGCTCTGGAGCCCACACACGGTCGTTTTTAATGACATTAAAAAAACGTTCTTTTTTAGAACCCGAAAAACGGTCGTGTGTATGCGGAGTGATGACTATCACATTCACTGCTTTATAAATATATAACCAAAGTGGTAAAACATTTTTTCCTCCATTGAGATTCTTATGCCGCGTACACACGATCATTTTTCGGCATGAAAAAAACGACGTTTTTAAAAAATGTCATTTAAAATGATCGTGTGTGGGCTTCACATAATTTTTCTGAAAAACAACAATTGTTTTTTTTCCGAACATGCTGCATTTTTTAACGACGTTTTAAACTATGTCGTTTTTCGAGTTGTAAAAAATTATCGTGTGTGGGCTAAAACGACGTTAAAAACCCGCGCATGCTCAGAAGCAAGTTATGAGACGGGAGCGCTCGTTCTGGTAAAACTACCATTCATAATGGAGTAAGCACATTCATCACGCTGTAACAGACAGAAAAGCGTGAATCGTCTTTTACTAACAGGAAATCAGCTAAAGCAGCCCCAAGGGTGGCGCCATCCGCATGGAACTTCCCCTTCATAGCGCCATCGTACGTGTTGTACGTCACCGCGCTTTGCTAGAGCATTTTTTTAAAACGATCGCGTGTGGGCAACGTCGTTTTAATGATGAAGTTGGAAAAAACAACGTTTTTTCTACATGCCGAAAAACGACGTTTTTTTCATGCCGAAAAATGATCGTGTGTACGCGGCATTAGTCTCTCTCATTGTTTAATCTAATTTTATATTTTCCAACACACTTACAAGGTGGATTGGTGTCACACACAAAAATTGGTGTCACATAATACATATGTCCGTGTGTGATTTTCCTCTCCTACTGAGTGTGTCTTTTTGATCTGTAAGCTGCAATTTGTTTGACTTTTTGCACAGCTTTCTGTATGGCACAGCAGTGTGCGCTTCTACCTTCTTCTGTATTGAAGTCAGCAAGGATTCCTGGAATACACACTGCGGGTCCCTACGTTCCATCAAGTAATGGGAATTCACGTACATGAATACACTGACATGATACACAGTAACCCTAACCTGAGAATGTATTAACATTTCAGAGTTTAAAAATACGACTCTAAACTTGTAACAACTGCTTGCATAGTTGTGGTTCACCACTAATTCCCTATCGGGATACCGTTTGTTCTGCTACACTAAGGTAGTAATACTGGGACAGAATACTGCCTTGTTTTCAGCATTGGTCAGATACCATCAGTCTCATAGCGCTGAGAAAAAGTTTGATACATTTTGGAGCTTGGTAGTCATTTTTGAATAGTTCAATTGCACGAGACTCTAAAATACATTCTGATATGTCACAATATACAGCATTCTTTTTCCAAAAAGCTCTGCCTTTTATTATTAAAAAGACACTCTTGAGGTCAAGTCCAATAAATCTGCCTGGGTTAGATGATGCCATCAATTTTCTACAGACAGATGTGCCCAGGGCTGATCAATCAACAGCGATTAGCTGCAGAAGTTGGCAGCCTCCCATTACATTTAGTGGGGCTGCCTCCCGAAGCTGATCATTGGAAAACCCTTGCTGAGGATCTTCCAACTAAATGCTGCCAGGTACATTTGCAAGTGTGAATGTACCTTTAATCTCAGTTTGGCTAGAGAACTAGGTCCTATGTAAAGCCTGGACCTAAAATACAGCGGGGCTCCAGAGAGACACCAGGGCCCCATCACAAATATATCTCATGTGTCAGAAAAACTTCTCAGAAGTGACCCATGCTGATAACAGAGGAACGAAGCACCAGAGAGAAATGACACTTAAGCCCCATACACACTATCAGTTTTCCTGCCGGTTTTTCTCTTCAGGTTTACCAAAACCATGTAGTGCAAGGGCCTGCCTGATTGCATACGAATTGAAACTCTTACGGGTTTTACCTCACATTAGATGGTTTTGGTAAACCTGAAGAGAAAAACCTGCAGGAAAACTGATAGTGTGTATAGGGCTTTAGAGCTTTGGGGAGACATAAGTAAACACTACAGATCAGAGCTGTATCCTGGCTTAGGCCAACAAGGCCCAGGCCTAGGGCAGCACTTTGTGGGGGGCAGCAAAGAAGCCACATCCACCCACTAGGGTGATTGCAAAAAAGCCGCCCTCTGCTATGTCCTGCAATGAATCAGAGACAGAGCAATCTGAGAATGCAGGCAACAGGGGAAGACAGAGCCACCACAGCGCTGGCTTCATCCCCACCTGAGACTGGTCACTAGTTGCTAGAGCCACTTGGCGTCTAGCAACCAGTGACGTCACAGCCATGACTCCCTGTCCTTACCCAGCATTCAAAGCAGAGGAGGATTCAACCTACTCCTCTGCGCCTGGTCCCCGTGGGACCCAAAGCAGCTGCCAAGTTAAGCCCTTGTCATGGTGAGTTCTAGCGGTGGGGTGCAGGGCAGCGGAGCTAAATCGGCAAATCAGCATGTTCACATAGCGAGCGAGCAGCCCTAAAGTCTGCAGGGAAGGCGAGCAGCACTAGCATAAGGCGCCCGGAAGGGAGAAGGCATCCACTGCCACCCTGACCTGAGCATCAGTGGAGGGCTGCATCCCTGGCGCCTCCCAGAGCCTGCACGCCTTCTCTAACCTCCTCTCTGCTCCACACTGTGACATCAGTAGGAAGACAGGCTGACCGAGGGCCCAGAGGGCATGGATGGGCAGGAGGTAGGTGAATCACACACACCTATCCACAGACAGGGGGGCACATGAGGGACTGCAGGCAGTGCTAGGGGTCTCTATCTCCCCTCCCATTTTAATTCAATAAAAACATTTTTTTTTACTAGTAATGGCACCGATTAGCGACTTATAGCAGAACTGCAACATTGCAGCTAATGACACCAGCAGGGAAGGAGTTAACATCAGGGGGTTAAATGTGTGCCTACTACTAACTGTGGGGGAAGTGCTTTCACTGCATGAAGACACGGATCGGTGTTCCTGCTTCACAGAAACACAGAATCCATGTCTACTGTACTCAGGCAGACTGTACTCAGTACAGAAAGATCAGTGGATCCCGGCGAACATCCGGTCTGCAAGACCCACTGATCGATTCCCGCTGTGTAAAATCACAGCGGGAATGAGCTGGCAGCAGCGCATGCTCAACACCCGGAAGTGCAGAATCACATATTCTGCACACAGCAGTCGCCCTGTAGCAGTAAAACTGGTCATTAGGCGGGAAAACAGGAGGGGGTGGGACAAATTTACATGTGGGGGTACCCAATTTTAAACTTGCCTAGGGCAGCACAAAACCAGAATACACATACGGGCATCCATTATTCAAAAGCCGCGCCTCCTCCTCAGGCTGTTCTGTGATAGGCGGAACACTCATTTTCCCAGCAGAGCCTCTGTTCAGTGTTCCGCCTATCACGGATGCCTTCTCATCCTCAGCCTCGGACGAGAGGGCATCCATGATAGGCGGAACACTGAACAGAGACTCTGCTGGGAAAATTAGTGTTCCGCCTATCAAGGAACAGCCTGAGGAGGAGGTGTGACTTTTGAATAATGGACGCCCGCAGCCTGACAAACTCTGCAAACAGGATAAGGTAGGGAGATCGTCGAGGCAGGCAATGGCACAGTGAGGTCGGCAATGGCACAGTGAGGTCGGCAATGGCACAGTGAGGCAGGCAATGGCACAGTGAGGCAGGCAATGGCACAGTGAGGCATGTATAATTGCACAATGAGGTAGGCAATGGCACAGTGAGGCATGTAATTTAATGGCACAGTGAGGCATGTAATGTAATGGCACAGTGAGATTTGAAAAAAGCCTGTTTCTGTCAGCGGTTGTTCCTGTCAGTGGTTGTTCGGCTACCCCTCAGCTTCCAGACAGACTAGTAGGAAGGGGGTCGTCTTATACGGCAAGTATATCCCAAAACCAAAATTTTTCCTGGAAAAATAGGGGGTCGTCTTATACGCCCAGTCGTCTAATACGCCGGCAAATACGGTACCTCCCAAATTTTTGAGATGGGAATGAGGGACACACCCCTTGCCACACCCCTTAAAGGAGAATTGTACAAAAAATGAGATTGGTTAAACCCACAAGTGCTTTTTTACCACTATTATTCCTTTTTATTGGCTTTTGTAATTTACAAATGTAGCAATTTGGAAATCAGATGAATGGTTTAGCACTGGGAAACACTTTTTGATAGATAAATAGTACATTTTATATACATCTACAGGGCTTTTTTTCAGGGGGAACTTGGGGGAACTCAGTTCCACCACCTCTGGCTCAGACCCTTTGGTGCCTGCTCACCACAATCACTTGTAAACACATAAGTCTGGTTTCTGTGTTTACATGTGACAGCTCTGCACTCTGTGTGTAACCCCCCTGAACTCTGCACTCTGTATGTAATGCAATCCTGGTATTTAATGCTCCTTTGAGACCCTTCTACTGTTTTTGAAATCTGAACAGGGTCGTGGTTGAGTTCCTGCACCTATTTTCTGAGAAAAAAAGCTCTGTACATCTATATAGATCAGACCAAAATGAGGGACAAATGTGGAGGAATGAGGGACAGAGGGACATTGCTCCAAATCAGGGACAGTTGGGAGGTATGAATACATCACTGCTACAGATATATGTGCTTTGTTCAAATTTGAACTGAGGTTTACAACCACTTTAAATCATTATAAAATGTCCCTGTTCTGCACAAAAGGAGCAACTAAAAATATGTAACATTGTTATTATTATACAAGATTTATATAGCGCCAACAGTTTGCACAGTGCTTTACAACATGAGGGCAGCCAGTACAGTTACAATACAATTCAATACAGAAGGGATCAGAGGGTCCTGCTCATTAGAGCTTACAATCTATGTCAATATCTGACCGATGCTTTTTGGTCTTGATGTCCGCAAGCACAATAATAACGTAAATGTAGCACAGCTTTTCTCTTCCAGTTAGGATTTATATATTTTTTCAGATTTTAACTTGGAAACCGAATGGACGTGAGAAGTTAAAACTCAATCAGCGTATTTGAATCATTAATTTGAAATAAGGTGGTTTTCAAATAGGGGTCAGGAAAAGTTAATGGGTCAGAGAGAGGACTGCCAAAATCATCCATCATACCAGATGAGGCTGGCACGGCAATGATGAAATATAAAAAAAAGTTATAATGTCTCGAATACATTCATGCATGCGCTCGGGAACTTTTCAAATAAATCACAGAGCCAGTTACGGGGCCGATACTCTCCCCAGTCTGCCACTCCTCCCAGACTGCCAATTGCAAATGATACTTTGTGTAGAAAAAAAAGCTCATTACAGCAGAGATTACAGCAAGGGAAAGAATGGTCGACTGGCACTTAAAGGGAACCTGTTGTCGGATACATTGTGGCATCTTATATTCTAAAACATGCTTACAGTTTATCTAGCATGAGATTAATACATGTTAAAATAATGCAACCTAAGAAATGTGAAAGTGTAACATTCAGTGGGGCAGATTCAGGTACCGCTGCGCACTCCTTACGGAGGCGCAGCGTCCCGTTTTTGCCCTGCGCCCCGCAAATTATTTGCGCTACGCTTCATTCACGAAGCAGTAGCCACGTAATTTGCGTGGGCGCTCCTCAAAAATGCCCGGCGTAAGGGCGCGTAATTTAAATGATCCCGTAGGGGGCGTGGATCATTTAAATTAGGCGCGTTCCCGCGCCGAGCGTAGTGCGCATGCTCCGTCGGGAAACTTTCCCGACGTGCATTGCGGTAAATGACGTCGCAAAGACGTCATTTGCTTCAAAGTGAACGTGAATGGCGTCCAGCGCCATTCACGATTCACTTACGCAAACGACGTAAAATGTAAACTTCGCGACGCGGGAACGACGGGTATACGTAGCATTGGCTGCCCCTGCTATTAGCAGGAGCAGCCTTACGCAAAAACCGACGTACGCAAAGGACGTAAACTGCGTATGCAGGGCTCGCGTAGGGTTGTGAATCGGCGTTAGTAAGCAATTTGCATACTATACTCTGACCACTACGGGAACACCCCCTAGCGGCCATCGTAAGAATGCAGCCTACGATATGACTGGCATAAGAGCCTTATGCTAGTCATATCTTAGGCTGCCGTCGGCGTAACAAGGTTCCTGAATCAGGAGCATTCGAAACGCCGGCGCAAGTAAGCAATTGCGCTGCGTAACTATGGTTACGCAGACGCAATTGCTTCTTGAATCTGGGCCAGTGTATTTATTACCTTAAAGGGTCACTAAAGGAATTTTTTTTTTTAGCTAAATAGCTTCCTTTACCTTACTGCAGTACTGGTTTCATGTCCTTATTGTTTGTTTTTGCTTTGAAGTTGCTGTAATTCTGCTGTGATCTCCACACTTCCTGGTTGTCTGGCTCCTTATAACCATGGTACTGGGAGCTTTTCACTGTAGGTCTAAGCTGTCATTACTGTGTGTCTAAAACTTAACAGAACCAATCAGATTCATTTTAAAAACAAAACACTGCCCTGGATTTGTTTGTTTTTGTTCTGTGTGTCTCTCTAGTTCACAGGAACATGAAACCAGTTTAAAAGTGAAACTAACCAGCAGGCACATTATAGGATTGATTTTTATCTATTTGTAATCATTTTTAAAAGGAATCCGTTAACTTTTATGTCTCTATACCCTGTAAACAGTCATTTCAGCAAAACATTTTTTTTCCTTTAGTGACCCTTTAACAGTACCCCCTGAAAATACCTTCACCCACTTTTCTCTTTTTATAGAACTGAGCCACCAGTGTTAAGGAAACATACAGGTTCAGCACTTCTATAGTCCTTGGATGTGTATACAAATGTCTGACACAGATCCGTCCTTGCAGCCTCTTACCTTGTGACTTGTTACAAAGTTCCAATATTACAAACTGATCGCCAGGGGAGAGAAGACTAAGACCCCATTCACACAGGGGCGACTTGGGATCTGGCTTGAAGTCGCCCCAAGTCGTGCTGTTGAGAAAATCAATTGAAGTGAATGGAGCCGTCTTAATGTACACTACTGAAGTTGCTCCGAAAAAAGGTTCCTGTACTACTTCAATCCGACTTGTAGGCAACTTTTATCCATTGATTTCAATGGAAGTTGCCTCAGAAGTTGGATCACTGTCTTTACTGCAGTGACTTTTCAGGAAGTGAAAATAGTTTTTAGGGCAAACCCCTCCCCCCCCCCTCCCACAGAGCTGACTTTAGTTTGGCCACTGGAAAGTCGCCTGTCCTGGAGGAGACTTGAAGTCGCCTACTAAGTCGCCCCAAGTCGCGCTGTGGTGCGTGCTTGGGTCGCGTCCAGGTCACCTCGCAAAGAGTTGTGTCACCCCTGTGTGAACAGGCTCTGAGGAAATGCTGCTTCTTCCTGCTTGCAACACATTGATGACATCATCTCAGTCTAAGCAAAGTCACTGGACTGGAGCTCAAGGATGGCTAATGATAAAAGGAGCTTTTTTTTTTAAAATTTACTAATTCTGTATATTGTGATTGACTAAGAAGGAATTTATTAATGCAGATCTGTAAAGGTAAAGCGATATAATGCCTTGTTTATTTTTATATTTTGTTTAAATAACAAACATGTAATACTTACCTGCTCTGTGTAATGGTTTTGCACAGAGCAGTTCGGATCATCCTCTTCTCAGGTCCCATGCCAGCACTCGATGCATTTAGCCCAAATTGCTAAATTCTGATGAAATTTCAAACAAATAAAAACTCTAAAGATGTAGAACCTGGTCCTTACCACATAACATAAATGAGAGGTGTATTTGAAAATGTGGAAGGGTAAAGCCCCCTTTGATCTGGGCTCCGCTGAGTGAGAATGTACTCTGCCTTACCTAGGATCAGACTGGCCGTACCCCTGTAGTCCCCCAAACCTTTGTCCTTGCTCTAACTTTCCCCCCTTAGACAAGATAGGAGACATGATCCCACCTAGAGATGTTTCAGAACTTGAGCTGATCTGATCTTTTTGTTATACAAAGCCTTGAACAAGTATTCATACCCCTGGACATTTTTCACATTTTGTCGTGTTACAATCAAAAACGTAAATGTATTTTATTGGGATTTTATGTGATAGACCAACACAAAGTGGCACATAATTGTGAAGTGGAAGGAAAATGATAAATGGTTTTCAAAATGTTTTACAAATAAATATGTGAAAAGTGTGGCGTGCATTTATATTCAGTCCCCTTAACTAAAATCTAGTGAAACCAATTGCCTATAGAAGTCACCTAATTAGTAAATAGAGTCCACCTGTGTGGAATTTCATCTCTGTATACATACAGCTGTTCTGTAAAGCCCTCTGAGGTTTGTTAGAGAACCTTGGTGAACAAATGGCATCATGAAGGCCAAGGAACACACCAGGCAGGACAGGGATAAAGTTGTGGAGAAGTTTAAAGCAGGGTTAGGTTATAAAAATAAAAAACCCAAGCACTATTTAATCCATCATCCAAAAATGGAAAGAGTATGGCAAAACTGCAAACCTACCAAGAGCAAGGAGAGCATTCATCAGAGAAGCAGCCAAGAGATCCACAGCTCAGGTGGAAGAATCTGTCCACAGGACATCTATTAGTCGTTCACTCCACAAATCTGGCCTTTATGGAAGAGTGACAAGAAAGCCATTGTTGAAAGAAAGCCATTAGAAGTCCTGTTTGCATTTTGCAAGAAGCCATGTGGAGGGCACAGCAAACATGTTGAAGAAGGTGCTCTGGTCAGATGAGACCAAAATTTAACTTTTTGGCCTAAAAGCAAAACGCTTTGTGTGGCGGAAAACTAACACTACACATCACCCTGAAAACACCATCCCCACCCTGAAACATGGTGCTGTAAGCATCATGTTGTGGGGATGCTTGTCTTCAGCAGTGACAGGGAAGCTGGTCAGAGTTGATGGGAAGATGGATGGAGTAAAATACAGGGAAATCTTAGAAGAAAACCTGTTAGAGTCTGCAAAGGACTTGAGACTGGGGTGGCGGTTCACCTTCCAGCAGGACAACGATCCTAAACTTTCAGCCAGAGCTACAATGGAATGGTTTAGATCGGGCATCACTAAATGGCGGACCGCGGTCCGGTTCCGGCCCCAGTGGCCATTCTATCCGGACCGCAGCCCCGCCAAGTAGTTTCCCGTGTGTCCTCTGTCACCGGCTCGCTCGCCCGCCCGCCTGCCTGCCGCTGCGGATGCCGCTATATACACAGCATGGCAGGTGCGGCAGGTCCGTGCCTTCTCTCACATCGCTGCACTCCCCCCTCGCTGCACTCCCCCCTCCCCACACTGCCTGTCTTAATCACACAGGACACGGAGCGCCACTGCTCTGGACAAAGGGCGGGACTTTTTAAGTTAAAAAGTGGGTGATTGGTTGCTAGGCAGCGGGGGCGGTCCCAGCAATAAATCACTCACTTTTAATGGGCAAAGTCCCGCCCATTGTCCAGAGCGGCCATGCTTCATTTCCTGTGTGATTAAGGTAGGGTTCTGTGGGGAGGGGGGAGTGCAGTGCAATGCAATGTAGGACAGGACAGGACAGGACAGGGGAGGTCTGTGATGGGGAGTCTGATGTGTCAGGACCCGTCTGTGATGGGGGTTTGTGATGGGGGGGTCATCCTGTGATAGGGGGTCTGTGATGGGTCAGGACCAGTTTGTGATTTGGGGGGGGGTCAGTCTGTGATAGGGGGTCTGTGATTTGGGGGTAAGTCTGTTATGGGTCAGGACCAGTTTGTGATGGGGGGAGGTCAGCCTGTGATAGGGGTGGTCTGTGATGGGTCAGAAACAGTTTGTCATTTGGGGGGGTCAGTCTGTTATAGGGGGTCTGTTATGGGTCAGGACCAGTTTGTGATGGGGGGGGGGGTCAGCCTGTGATAGGGGGCCTGTGATGGGTCAGGACCAGTTTGTGATATGGGGGGGGGGGTCAGCCTGTGATAGGGGGTCTGTGATGGGTGAGAACCAGTTTGTGATTTGGGGGGTCAGTCTGTGATAAGGGGTCTGTGATTTGGGGGTCAGTCTGTTCTAGGGGTCTGTTATGGGTCAGCAGGACCAGTTTGTGATGGGGGGTCAGTTTGTGATGAGTCAGGTCAGTCTGTGATAGGGGGTCTGTGATTTGGGGGGGTTAGTCTGTGATGGGGAGTCTGATGTGTCAGGACCAGTTTGTGATGGGGGGGTCAGTCTGTGATAGGGGGTCTGTGATGTGTCAGGACCAGTTTGTGATGGGGGGGCAGTCTGTGATAGGGGGTCTGTGATGGGTCAGGACCAGTTTGTGATTTGGGGGGTCAGTCTGTGATGGGGGTCTGTGATGGGTCACGTCAGTCTGTGATGGGGGGGGTCAGTCTGTGATAGGGGGTCTGTGATTTGGGGGGGTCAGTCTGTAATAGGGGGTTGGGGATTTGGGGGGTCAGTCTGTGATAGGGGGTCTGTGATAGGGGGTCTGTGATAAGGGGTCTGTGATGGGTCAGGACCAGTTTGTGATGAGGGAGTCAGTCTGTGATGGGGGAGTCAGTCTGTGATGGGTCAGGTCAGTCTGTGATGGGGGGGGATTAGGCTGTAATGAGGGGTCTGTGATTTGGGCGGTCAGTCTGTGATGGGGGGGGGGGTCTGTGATGCGTCAGTCTCTGCAAGGGCAATAGAAAACAATTGTTTTCTATGTGTCCTGTTCACACTGCAACAGCGCCCCTACGTACTGAGCAGAGTGTTGCAAAATGCATTCTGTTTCTATGCACCGGAATTGAACTGTGGTGCATAAAAATTAATAAAAGGTATTTTTACATTTCAATAAAGTTGAAAGAAAAAAAAGTGCGATGTGTGTGGGTCATAAAGGTGTGTGCATGTGTGTGGTGGTGGTGGGGCGCTGTGATGGGAGGTTGTCAAGTGGAGGATATCATGTGGTGTCATAGCACCAATTTGGCATTCGGACCTCCGCTGGAAGAATTTTCTTCCGACTGGACCCCCGTGAATTTTAATTCAGTACCCCTGGTTTAGATCAAAGCATATTCATGTGTTAGAATGGCCCAGCCAAAGTCCAGACCTAAACCCAATTGAGAATCTGTGGCAAGACTTGAAAATTGGTGTTCACAGACACTCTCTATCCAATCTGACAGAGCTTGAGCTCTCTAGATGTGCAAAGCTGGTAGAAACATCCCTAAAAAAACTTGCAGCAGTAATTGCAGCGAAAGGTGGTTCTACAAAGTATTGACTCAGGGGGCCTAACTACAAATGTACGCCACACTTTTCAGATTTCTATTTGTAAAAACATTTGAAAAACATTTTTCATTTTCCTTCCACTTCACAATTATGTGCCACTTTGTGCCACTTTATCATATAAAATCACAATAAAATATATTTTTGGTTGGAACATGACAAAATGTGGAAAATTTCAAGTGGTATGAATACTTTTTTAAAGGGGTTTTAAAGACACTATTGTCCTCTTAAATTAAAGTCTGACAGTAGCTGATAAAGTAAAAAGTAATGTTTTGCATTATAACTAGTTTGATACCTGTTGAAATCGAGCTATTTTATTCACCTCCGTCACTCCTGAATCATTATTCTCACTGACTTCCTGGTTTGCGGTGCGCATTCATTCTTGCTACATCACGGCCTAATGGGAACTACAGTTCCCATTAGGCTTAGCCTCCATGCCTGTGAGGGATAAGAGAGCATCTTCACGCAGGGCTGTAGTCATAGGGAGGGGGTGAGCACATTCTGCTTTCCACCATGCAAAACGGCTCAGATGCTGGTGGAAAGCAAGAAGAGGAGAGACAGGAAATGGCATTTTCAAACCTGGATTACTGTATTTTGGAGGTCAAAGGGAAAAACGAGGTAAGTGATATTTACAGCAATCAATTGATTTAATAAAAAACTAACCTTTAGTGTTCCTTTAAGGCACTGTATAATATTTTCTTTGTATAGCCCTTTTGTACGATTGCTTTTTTTGTTGATCGTTTATGTATTCAGTACACAAAATTATATTCTTCTTTGTACATGATACCTTTCACCATGTTTTGGATACTGCCTCACATGATCTGTTTTCAAGACCAATCCAAAATAGGCACTTACTGAGTATTGTAGCTGGCAGATGGTAGTGTAGTGTGGTAATAAGCACTGTGGAAGGGGGGGGAGTCATAGGAGGCCCCACTGGTGAGGAGCGCCTAGGGTCCACAAGAGACGAAATTCAGCTTTGCTTATACTTTATGTTACTATACCACTTTCCAAAAAAAGAAATACATGTAAACCGTATCTCTGTCTTGTGGTTTACTCTGGAAGAGTACAGGTAATTAGCTATGTTTGTTATTGTAGATAAGCTAAAGGCTATGTTATCCAAAGGGTTTGAATTCTAACTTCTGTCGTATGTCTTGTAGCCTAAAAAAATCATATCTTTTTAATGCAACATGAAATAAAAAGAAAGAAGATAAGAAAGAACTGGAATTCTTTTCAAGTCTCTCTGTGTTCTACAGTATCTCCCTTTTGCTCTCCCGGTTATGAACTTATTATCAATTATCGACTTAATATTTAACTGGCCAGCAGACTTCAGTGCGAAAACAAGCAAATTCAGTGCCTATTGCCGAGCCATCCATTGATGTAATCTACTGTTTATAGAATACATTTTCTAACAACAGTTGTTACAAGGCCAGGGGACTTTGTCAAATAGTGTAATATTGTCTCATATTGTGTGCTGATCTGTACGTAATAGGCAAAATCTATTGTGAGATGTGAATGAAGTGGCTTGTCCAAGGTCACATGGAGTTTATTGTAAGAAATATGATAAAGAGGACATTACATCATTACTATAGTCAACCATCGCTGGTATATCCTAAGGCCCCGTACACACGACCGAGGAACTCGACGTGCCAAACACATCAAGTTCCTCGTCGAGTTTTGTGTTGAAGCCGCCGAGGATCTCGGCGGGCCAACTTTCCTCATTGAACAACGAGGAAATAGAGAACATGTTCTCTATTTGGCCCGACGAGATCCTCGTCGGCTTCCTCGGTGAAAACTGTACACACGACCGAGTTTCTCGGCAGAATCCAGCTCCGATCGAGTTTCTGGCTGAGTCGTGTGTACGGGGCCTATGAATTGTGTCAAGATTGGGGATGACCAAAGGGATTTTGGTGAAATTGATTTCACTGCGATTTTACTGCACAATCTATATACAATTTTTTTAAATCAATTTAGGGGTTGTATTTAGTTTATATCATTATGTTCATTGCAATTACGTGTTTTGTTATTTTCCCTGCGTATTTGATCATCATTTTTGTACTGCCCTTTTCAATGTTTAATTCATTGCACTTTTGCCATTTTGTGAAAAAAAGTCAGATTTTTGGCTACCTGTAAAATCCTTTTTTTTTTAAATACATCAGAGGAAACAGAAACACTTCAAATGTATAATCATAGGGATATGCTGGCATCATTAGGTAATTGGACACTGGCAAAAAAAGCAAATACAGGAAGCCCCTCAACCCAGATAAAACCCCTCTCCTTTAGGCGAGGCTCCAGTTTTTGTATCAAGTCATGAACCACCATAAAGAGAGGCAAGATCTCTGTGTCCTATAATGTACTTAAAAGCATTTTACAGGTAACCAAAATTCCAACTTTCTTTTTCGTACATGCCGACACACAGAGCATGTTCAAATTCATAACAATAGGGACTTCTTCATAAAGCAATGAAATGGGGGGAGGGCACACAGGAACCTATCACCAACCCTCAATGACCAACCCCAAAAAAGGCAAGAATCTCACACAGACACAAGATGTGCCAACTGAAATCAGCGCCCTTAGTGGCAAGAAGGACTCTAGAAAAACAATAAAGATTGGCCTAACAGGGAGGGGTTATATCTGGGAGGGGACATTTACTTTTTGTTTGCCAGTGTCCAATCACCCGAAGGTGCCAGCTTAACCCTAATGTTGTGAATTTGAAGATGCTCTGTGTCCAAGGATGTACAAAAAAGAAAAGTAAATTAATGAGGTTAAAGTGGTTCTAAAGGCTTACGTTTTTTTTTTTACCTTGATACACTTTCCATTAAGGAAAAAATTCTTCCATGCCACAGGATCCGTCCAAACCCCTCCCCCCCATACTTATCTGAGCCTGACCTCGATCCAGCGCTGTGCTCGAGAGCTCTCTCCGCTCTATCCCTCCTCACAGGGCAGATTGATAGCAGCTCCTGCTGCTGTCAGTCAAATACTGTAACAGAGCAAGGTCATGCTGTCCGTGTCTATAGACGCAGGCAGTGCGGCTCAGGACTGAGCCCGCACAACTCAACTTCCTATGGAGACATGCTCTGAAGAGGTGGAGCCAGAAGCGCTGATGGGGAACCCCACAAGATGATGATCAGGGCTGCTCTGTGCCAATTGACATGAATGGGACTGCTTGTATGAGGATGCACAAAAAATAAAACCTGTGTGGGCAAACAGCCTTTGCATGGGCATATAATATAGTATGCCTGTGTAAACGAGGCCTAATGGTGCCCATTCACACCTGAACTTTATGTCGTTTGAAGCTTGTTGCTCGAAAAAGTACATGAGAATCCATGGAGCAAAGTAATTTGTAGAATTCAAAGTAGTGCCTGATAATGCACTATTTTCTGCTTTTCCTCTTCCTAGCAAATAGCTCTCCATTGGTTTAATTACAGACTCCCAAGCCTAAAAATTCCCGAAAACAGAAAAACAATCATCAAAAAGTCAATGTTTCATTGTGAATGGGGGGCACCTAATGTGCTGCACTTAACATAAAAAAATATATTTGGTTCATTTCATCAGGTCCATAAAAGCCATTTTTTTTCACAGATTTTTCTACAATTCTTTCAAGAGAGAAAATTCCTATAGCCATGACAGCCTAAAGCCCTGTACACACGATCGGTTCATCTGATAAAAACGGACCGATGGACCATTTTCATCGGACGAACCGATTGTGTGTGGGCCCCATCGTTTTTTTAATCCATCGGTAAAAAATTTTGTTTTCTTATGGTTAAAAAAACGATAGGAAAAAAACGATCGTCTGTGGGGAAATCCATCGGTCAAAAATCCACACATGCTCGGAACCATTGAACTTAATTTTTCTCAGCACGTCGTGGTGTTTTACGCCACCGCGTTGGACACGATCGGATTTTTAACTGATGGTGTGTAGACAAGACTGATGAAAGTCACCTTCATCGGATATCCGATGAAAAAATCCATCGGATTAGATTCCATCAGATATCTGATCGTGTGTTCAGGGCTTTACAGACAGATAGAACTGTTGACATATTTTGGTTAGAGGGTTGCCTTCGAATCCTTTCCCATAACCCCTTGTTATTGTAAGAATGGAACCATGGCTGTAGGTGCTAAATGGCACCTTGTTATATAGCTCATGAAAAAGAACAATACTTGTGTTTTACGCAGAATCAACCTTTAACCAAGACTCTTATTAATAACTCAGTGTCGTATGTTGGACTTGGGGGACATGGTAATGTATCTCCAGCCCTTGGTTGAGGATTATTGCTCTCCATGGGCTCTCTCCCTGCCACCTACTCCATCTCTGCCACTCAACCCAATTTCAGCCGCCCGCCGCCTCTTATTTGGGATAATAGCTTCTTCTTCTTCTTTTTTTTTACTTCTCCTGCCTCTGTCTTGTCATGTTTGATTCAGCAACACAAGGACTCTAAATTAGTCAAAACGTTTGCCTGCTGTGCTGCCTCCTCTGCCTTTAGCTGTTGTGGATGCACTGAACCACTTGATGCCGAATTTAATGATTGCTTGGGAAAAAAATACGAGATTGCTGGTGGCTACTAGAACGATGCATTCACGCCCTTTAAACGGCATAGTGGGAGGGAAAGAGATTTTCCTTCGCTCTCCCCCCTCTCGGCCGGTCGCTTGCATTGTGCATATGCCAGTTTCCTGCTGAGTGATTACAGTCCTGCTGGACTGGGTAGTTCCTGTGATTTTCAGAAATAAAAGAAAAAGCTGCAGTGGATAGCAGCGCACAGTTATATTCAATGACTTGCCGCTGTTACAACTTCCCCTACTTGTAAAGAAATCTGCTTGTTCCCTGGCATGCCTCTAGATTGAAGTTAACATGTTAGATGCAGAGGAAGCCCCGTGGAAGCTTGCCTTCTGACACCTGAAAGGGCTGTCAGCAGTTTAACCACAGAAAGCAGCTGGGTGGCTAAGTGTCCTTTGATTTTTTTTTATTTCCACGGTGTAATAGCCTTGGTCTTTGTCATTATTGAACAATTTATCGTCTCCTAGAAGCTTGCAGTGCAGCAAGGAAGCAAACAGATGCTGTTCTTTGGCTCTCTTGACTTTATTTTCCTGTCTGCAGAAGGAATGCTCAACCTCTTTTTTTCTGTTAGGCCCTTAACCCTCAGATTCCATAAAAAAAATGAAAAGTAGATGCCAAGGTTCTACAAACGGGCACTGGAACAGGTTCGTTTGAGTTTTTTGTTTTTCTTTTTATTTAGGAGCTTTTTAGTTATAAAATGGATCTAAACTCACAAAGTAAAGATTTGTTAATTATATGGAACATTTTCAAATTTTGTGGTTGTAAAGGCTGAAGTTTTTTTTTCGACTTTCTATGCAGTAAGGTAAAAAACCTTCTGGGCCAGATTCTCAGAAGAGTTACGACGGTGTATCTCAGGAAACACTGTCGTATCTCGTTTTTTTGACCCGGGTATCTATGCGATTGATTCCTAAAATCATTTTCGCATAGATACGGCCAAGATCCGACAGGTGTAAGTGACTTACACTGTCGGATCTTAAATGTAAATTGCCGCTGGCTGCTAGGTGGCGTTTACGTTCGGTCTCATTTGACTATGCAAATGAGCCTGATACGCCGATTCCCGAACAAATTTGCGTCACGTACTCGTCGCTTACGTCGTTTCTGTAGGCGTAAGGTTACCCCTGCTATATGAGGGGTAACCTTACGCCAGTCCGCCGTATGCCATGTTAAGTATGGCATCGGGTCCGCGTCGTCTTTTCCCGTCGGGTACGTCGTTTTCCTAAGTCGTTCTTGAATACGACTTTACGTCAATGACGCACACGTCGGTGTCATTGACGTTTTCCGTCGTGAGCTGGAGCATGCGGGCTATTTTTCAGCCCGGCGCATGCGCAGTTCAATCGACGCGGGGGCGCACTTAATTTAAATACAAGCCGCCCCCTTTGAATTACGTGGGGATACGCCGGACCATTTACAGTACGCCGCCGCAAACTACGCAGCAAGTGCTTGAGGAATACGGCACTTGCTCCAGTAAGTTGCGGCGGCGTAGTGTAAATGGCTTACGCTACGCCACCACAGAAAGTACGAGAATCTGGCCCTCTGTATGCAGCTCTCCCACCTTATACACGCCTGAGGTCGATTTCGATCCAGCGCTGTTCATGAGAGCAGAGGCTCTTTGCGCTCTGCTCTCTCTCCCTCCTCATTGGCCCAGAGACAGTAGCTAGAGCCATTGGCTCTTGCTGCTGTCAATAAGATCCAGGGACAAGGGATTGGGGGCGGGGGGCCAAACCATGCTTTGTGAGTCTATGGTTGCACAGACCTGGCTTGGGAGTGAGCCCACATAAGTGCCCCATTGTCATAACGTAATTAACAAGCTGAGTGTCACGTCTACCCTAATACAGGTGGTCAGACACTATAACTAGCTACTGTGTGCTTCACCTATAGCAGTCCACTTTCCCTTAAGGCAAAACAAGAATCATCACGACAATGAAGTCTGGATCCGCCAGGTTCCATGGACTGATGCCTGTCTCAGCGAGCTGCTGAGAGACTCAGATGGCCGATCCTCGCCCCTCCACAGCTCAGCGCTCCAGTGAGCGTGGAGGAGCAGAGCGGAGAGATGCTGATTGACAGCTCTCCTCTCGGGTATCTGTGAGAACCGAGCCATTGGCAATATTCGATGGCTCGGTTCTCAGTGTAGAGAAGCCGGGGGCCAGATGCAGCATCGGTCCCATGCTGCATCCACCTAGGCAGGACATGACGTTCCGGCACCTACTACAGGCAGCCCTCTCTGTTCTGACCTGTTATATATCTTACACTAGCGCTGCGCACCCAGGGCTGCTGCCTTTGAGATCTTCGGGTCCCAGCATGGCAACATACAGCTGACTGTGTTGATTCAAGAGGCAGCATCCATCCATTGAATTCTGTGTCCATTGAAAAGTCCATCAAATTGTCTGTGCCTTGAATGTGAGTACTATCCTGTTTGCTGTTTTTTTTTCTACACCCTGTGTGATATACACCGCTCACAATTGCACAATACACACTCCTGAGCCCTGTGTGTTATAAAGCCCTGAGTCCTGTACTTTGTGTGTTACACATTCCTGAACCATGTGTGATACACAGTTATAAGGCCTCACTTATTACAGTTATTTGGCCCCACTGTACTTCTCTCCTCTAAGGAAGGTGTGTCTGGGGGGTGGAGTTTGGGCATGGTTTGGGGAGGAGTTTTGGTGTGGTTGTGGGGATTTGGGCTGGGAGGGTGAGTTTCTGAGAAAAAAACGCCCTGCGCCTAGGTAAGTATAAAAGGGAAAAAAGAAAACCCCAATAGTAAGGAGATGACACTGTGCCCGGTGATCTTTGTCTTGCCCAATGTTGTTCAGGTAGATCTTCACCTCTTTAAGGTTGCCTACCCCTGAGAATGTATTCTCAATCCTACTCATTGTAAATAACTTGTAGCCCAGCACACAAAGAGTATGTGATATGGGCAGCAGAGAGTCTTGTGACCAGGTTCAACAGTCCCAACCAATAGTACATGTAAGGATTTTTCATAGTAAAACAAAATAAAACTCAGATAAAGGTGAATTTTCTGAAGTGTCAGGTAGCTGTGAATTTGCTTGTGGCCGACAGTTGCTCTTCACATGTCTGTTACACCCCAAGTAATGATACATTAGGAAAAAACATGTTGAGTTGTTTCTGCTGGCAGCCTTCTGTAAATGAGGCCCAATGTAAAACGATCGTCAAAGCGATCATTCAATATCTTTGATATCCAGCTCATTCCACTGATGCATGCATGGCCACGTGCATTCTATGTATACTTTGTATTTTTAGAGCCTAACGACTGAGGATTATCGTGTCATCGCCCGAATATCTGTGATGAGAAAGAAGAAACGGGAGATCGAGAATAACTCATTTGTTAATTTTACTTTGCCACTTTGCTGCTGATGTCTGAAGTAAATACTGATATAATGTAAGTGTATCTTGGGTGTGACATTCCCTGGTGTCTGTTTCAATGCAAAACCATCATCAAGAGCCACAAATTGTACCATTAACAAACAGCTGCCAGGTGCTGGGCCTGAGAAGCCAGGGGGTCATTTAAAGCTGGGCACCATTATTTTAATAGCGGGATTAGTAGGTGTTTACTTCTGCTGGGTAGTATTTTAATGTTTACGTTCTTCATACAGCTTAACATATTTTTTTCTTCAATTTTGCGGGACACAGCTACTGTTGTACTTCTACTAACCGCCCACCAGACACCAGCATGGGTCGTGTCTCCACCCCCGTCTACGCTTTGCCATTCACAAAAGGCATCCTGTGATGACGTCTCGACCATGAGTTTCATGAACAGCCAAGCATAGACAAGGGCGTAGACATGACACCAACTCTGGTGCCTTTCATACATGCGGCCCTGGGGTCAAGGGTGGGGGAATAAAATGGGAGCTGTACTATCCAGTGACACTAAAATCACTTTTTAAGCTGTATGAAAGCAAACGTTACTACGTCACTATTACATGGCAAAGACAAATATCTAATAAGCATTTCAAAGCTATTAAAATGATGCTCCCTGGAGTTAAACCTTAATGCCGATCTCCTGCGGCCATTCGTTTTTTTTGGTCATTAATTTATTTATGGCTTATTAAAAGAGTACTCACTGTTTTTCTTTTTTATTCATCCGCTGTCCGATTCAGTCTTTAATTTGAACTTATATCTTCATAGTAACGCTGTTTCCATTTTGCTTGTGGGCATGAGAAGCCCACAAGCACTCACTTCCTTGTTGTGGTGAATGCTGATCTCCCAGCATTCACCACTCGTTCTTGCGCATGCTCAGTCTTTACGGCGTTGTCCCTCATTTGTTATGGAGGGTTTTGAAACGCCCTTTGTTATTGTAATCGCGTCACTTCCGCTTTTGGCCAAAGGAAATGACGCACTACCCGCAGGAGATAGAGACAGGAAGCACAGTGACAGATGCAGAGAACAAAGATACTGTCACAAAAAAAAACTTCAGTTTCTTACTCCATTCGAGTCTGCTATTTGATTAGGCTAATGTTTTGAAATAGGGTGGAGCTCTGCTTTAAAGGGGACCTATCATATGAGAACACAGGATTTTCCATTTCTAATATCCTTCACAATTCTCCCTCACAGTCATGTCGATCCTCTTCACTATTTGGTTACTCAATAACAAGAAGAATGCAGGTCATGATGGGCTTTTGTTCGCATCAAAGCTGCTTATGTCCTCATACAAGTCAATGGCGGATTCTCCTGCCAGGATAACTACACCCTGGACAACCAAGCTGTAACTGTGATTTTAAGAAGTCTTGTCTTTTCCCATTTTTAAATGAAACTATATGTATGTGTAGAATAAAGATTTGTTTACTTTTAAATCTCACTAGTTTTGGTGTTTATTAGACCTTACAAGGTGCATGTAAAGTCCCACCAATTTTGCCTCAACATAGTACAAGCATGCATTAAGTCAATCCAAAACTGAGGTGTGCCACGAATGTACCTCCTGTTCCCCTGATGATGCTTTTTGACAATGAAACAAGTTGGGATTAATCTGTAAATCTACTACACACACCAGGTGGACGCCGACAAGGCACCACTATTTGTTGTTAAATACGGTATCTGCTTTTACCTCTGTAGGAATATGTCTTTTGTTATATAAAATTATTTGATCGGTTTTACACTATGTGCAGCCTCTGTTCCCTTCTATGAGTATGGATGCTGTCTGGTCCCATCTTAGAAGGCTGGTGGAGTCCTTTTCACCATGGATGGATGCCTGGCTGGTCATTGATGAACATGCGTGTTTGATCTCTGTTATGGGGATAGAGTTAATTTGGTAAGAGGCCATTGTTGTCTGTGGTGGGGGGCAAGAAGTGTTTGGTCAGCTTTTCAAGATTCTTGATGGCTGATTGTTTCACTGACTCTTTGAATTTAACTTTTTGAACTCTTTGTTGCAGTTTGTTTTATTGCAGAAGAGCGATATACCAAAAAAGAACCCACATGGCCACTTTTTTTAATTTTAGTTCATCTTTATGTTGAGATAAAACACTACTACTACTACAGGTGGTAAACCCGCCTTCTGTCATTTTAGAGAGACTGAAGCTGTCAAAGAACTACTAAATGAGTGGAGGTAGGTGATAAAAAAAAAAAAAACCTTGGAGGGGAGCCTGCTCACATCACTGCTCAAAGTCATGGCCGCCTCTAGTCACCTGTGGCAGAGTTCTCCATGCTGTGGCCCATAGTTTGTGAATGGGAATGACATAGTATACAGCAGTACTGTGAACTATAATAGAGAGTAGATGGCAATATCCATAAATAGCCTCCTATTGTCAGATCTTAAAGTGATTTCAAAGTCTTGTTTTTTTTTTTAAATAGCAAACATGTTATACTTACCTGCAGGGACGTTGTTAGAAATTTTGGGGCCCTGTACAGCCTATCTGACAGGGCCCCCTTTGACCCTCCCTCGACCCCACCCCTGACCTTTCCCCTGAACATGTAATAACATGAGCCATGGCAAGTCCTCTTTATAGAGATCTGGGGCCTATTAGACCTTATATCTCTCCTCTAGTCTGCAAAGTGAGATTGTAGCTCCTACAGTAGGGTGACCAGACATCCCCCGTTTCAGGGGACAGTCCCCAGACTAAGTCTGTCCCCAGTTTTGTCCCCAGATTGTATTTGAACAGGGGCTGGGGCAATTTCAAAGACAGTCAGTGCAGAATTAAAAAAAATAATAATTCTGAATTACACACCCCCGCTCTGCTGCTCTTACTTTTTTCCATTAGATGTGCCCCTTTCTGATGATCATGTGCTGGTCGGAGCGGAGGGAATATTTTTTTCAGTTTCGGGTGCATGCCCATTCAGCTCCGCTTGCATGTTCTTCTGCCTTAGTTCAAGTCCCGGCCTGCTGCCTGCCTGCTTATCTTGTTGCCTTCTCTGGCGGAGTGATCTTCCTCCGCACCCCACCCAGTAGTAACTGAGGCCCAGAGAGTAAGACTTGACAGGCTGTGAGGCAGGCGGCTGCGGCAAAGGGCAGAGAGTCGCTGATTGCTGCCATTATTAGTAAAAAAAAAAAAAAATGTCCCCGGATTTCATTTTAAAAATCTGGTCACCTTATCCTACAGGGCTTTAGAAAGCCCTGTTTTTTATTTTGCAGAAATTAACTGTAAAGGGGCCCAGGCCTCCCGGTTGAGCTGATAAGCCTGGGCCCAGAACATCAGGACTGGCTGCACTGCCTTATCAGCAGCCCTGCTTACCTGCACTGTGCAGTGGTTTTGCACAGAGCAGCCCAGATTCTCCTCTTCTCGGGTCCCTGGCTGGAGCTCCTGACCCCTCCCTCTTGTTGAGTGCCCCCACATCATGCAGCTTGCTATGGGGGCACCCGAGCTGAGATGCAGCTCCATGTTTAATTTTAGGCATGGAGCCATGGTTCGGCCCTGCCCCCTCTCTCCTGATTGGCTAACTGAGTTTGATAGATAGCAGGAGGTGCTGTGTCTCAGCCAATCAGGAGGGAGATGCGGCGGCCAAGGCACGCGTGGACATTGTTGGATGGAGATGGGGCTCAGGTACGTATTAGGGTGGCTGCTGCACACAGAAGGCTTTTTATCTTCATGCATAGATTGCATGAAGATAAAAATAAACTTTAATCTTGACTTAGCAGAGGTTGAGCTTAGATGTCTAGGATCGCCACATGAGCACCAGATTCAACATCATCACATCTACTTGCACCTTGAGGTGTCAGAACATTTGCACTGTTCATAAAAGTTCTATGCTAGGTCGGATTTATTCTTATTCACAATTCACACACACTTATTCACAATCTGGGGATCTTGGTATCAGAATTGTGAAAACGCACCTTGATCCTTATCCTTCATGGGAAAGAAGTTGTTCATTCTCTACCCTTTGTGTAACTAAATCTAGATACACCTATTTTCATGACACCAATGAGCTTATGACCAGAAAAAATATAGGTGAGATATTTATAATGCCACGTACACACGATCATTTTTCTGCTTGTAAAAAACAACATTTTTCAGCCTCTAGAAAAACCTATGTTTTTTCCAACTTTATCATTAAAACGACGTTGCCCACACACAATCGTTAAAAAAAAATGCTCTAGCAAAGCGCGGTGACGTACAAAACGTACAACGGCACTATAAAGGGGAAGTTCCATTCGGATGGCGCCACCCTTTGGGCTGCTTTAGCTGATTTAGTGTTAGTAAAAGACGATTCGCGCTTTTCTGTCTGTTACAGCGTGATGAATGTGCTTACTCCATTATGAATGGTAGTTTTACCAGAACGAGCGCTCCCGTCTCATAACTTGCTTCTGAGCATGCACGGGTTTGTCACGTCGTTTAAGCCCACACACGACCATTTTTTACAACCCGAAAAACGACATAGTTTAAAACGTCGTTAAAATTATTATTTTTTTGACATTTTTCAGAACCCGAAAAATTATGTGAAGCCCACACACGATCGTTTTAAATGACATTTTTTAAAAACCTAGTTTTTTACATGACGAAAAATGATCGTGTGTACGCGACATAAGTTTCCGAATACCGAAAACTGCTCAGTAGGGAAGTGTTGGTGTCAGTGCGTTGCCTCCGAAGCTCTTTTGTAACCTTATACCTGGCCCTGTCAAGCATATTACTTTGCAGCAAGATATACTGTGGCCTGACCCAGGCGTGTGATTTATTTGGATACTCTACACTCCCGGATTTATACATCCAGTGCACAATGACTATTCTGAGAATCGCTTATACTCTTTGACTTCATGCCTCGCTAAGAGGTGTTTAGAGTGAAAGATAGTAAAACTGATTTAAGTTGTGGCATCATCCATAACCAGGTCAGAACAATGTAATCTGCAAGTGTCCTTTAAAGGGAACCTGTCATGAGAGAAATATCTGTGATTTTGTTTCCATTCTGCTTCTAAATTGTCAAGTTGCTTGGCTTCCATGTTATACGATTAAATGACCTTTAGGACTTGTTCACTTGAGTGGCTTCACAATTTTTGCTGATGGAAAAAGTATCCCAATGCACAAAGGAGAGAATTTATTATAACTGGAGCAGACAGACTTTGGAGCAATTGAGCACAGGGTACCCCTTAACAGGAGTCAACAGGGGCCTGGGCGGCTAACAGCAGGAAGTGAATCCTGGATGGTGCAGTGGGGGGGGGGGTGGATTTAATGGAACTGGTCCCCTGTAGTTCCCCTTTGCAGCAGCTGAAAGCCATCTTCTCTTCCTCTCCCTCCTGCCGGCTTTTAGCTGCTGCAGGGGGGAATTACAGGGGATTGGTTCTAGTACTGATCACCCTCTAATGTCCAGGACCTCCTTCCCCCTGCTGCCAAGGATACCCCTGTGTGCCCTCCACCACCCTTAACCTATAGTTCTACTGGCTTCTCCTCCTCTCCCTTCTGCTTGCAGTAGGGCACAGGGGATCAGAATGGAGAGCGGAAGGGGGGGGGGGGGTAATGTGCCTTACTGATCACTCCTGTGCTCATTCATAACTGACTCCCAGTAAACTGTATTTGCTATACTTCAATTTGTGAATGAACAGGATGCCTTTGTACAGAGTGCCTCCTTTTCATTCATCTGCAGTGCAGCTGAGGCTGCAGAGAAAGCATTGGGGATCTGTTTCTCAATTCCTTTCTCAGTCTCAAAAGTGAGATATCAGGGGTTTGTTTAGACTTCTGACATTTCACCAAAGCTACCCCCCCCCTAGCGACCTAATTTGGTGAATGGACCTGTATGTACACATTCTGTGTAAAAATACCTACATTTACTGTATGCTCTACCAATAAATTGAAGCAGAAAGCTAGATGGCATATTAAAGCATGTACAAAGGTAGGCAGCTATTTTTATTGTTTACATTTGGATGCAAAAGTGGAAATATACTTTAACTGCTTGCCGACCAGCCGCTGCAGTTATATGGCGGCAGGTCGGCTCTGCTGGGCGAGATCACGTAGCTATACGTCATCTCGCCGAATCCCCCAATATTTTTGGGGGATATTTATTATAGCAAAAAGTAAAAAATATTCATTTTTTTCAAAATTGTCGCTCTATTTTTGTTTATAGCGCAAAAACTAAAAACCGCAGAGGTAATCAAATACCACCAAAAGAAAGCTCTATTTGTGGGAAAAAAAGGACGCCAATTTTGTTTGGGAGCCACGTCGCACGACTGCGCAATTGTCAGTTAAAGTGACGCAGTGCCGAATCGCAAAAAGTGGCCTGGTCTATGACCAGCAATATGGTCTGGGGCTGAAGTGGTTAAAGGGGTTGTAAAGGTTTGTTTTTTATTTTCTAAATAGGTTCCTTTAAGCTAGTGCATTGTTGGTTCACTTACCTTTTCCTTCAATTTCCCTTCTAAATTGATTTTCTTTGTCTGAATTTCTCACTTCCTGTAAACTTGCCCCCATCATCCGAGCTGTTCTAGCTGGTAGTTAGTCAGCCAGAACAGCTTACCGAAGAGGAACAGGAAGTGAGAAATTCAGACAAAGAAAAAAAAACATTTAGAAGGGAAATGGAAGGAAAGGGTAAGTGAACCAACAATGCACTAGCTTAAAGGAACCTACCGTATTTAGAAAATAAAAAACGAACCTTTGGTACTGTGTTTTTTACCATGGGGGCATTCTTTGTGTTTATATATATATATATATATATATATATATATATATATATATATATATATATATATATATATATATATATATATATATATATTTAAAATGTATTAGATTATAAACTTGTAAGCTTAAAAAAAAAGTGAAAATAAATTAGGCAAAAAACAAAATGCACACATATTTCTGTATTCCTGTAAGATAAAAACTTGTTTGCATCTACTTTGCAGGGGATTGAACACATTTATACCAGTAAAGCTTATTCTATACTGTATTTTAAAATTGAAGTTAAAACATGGTAGCCAAACAACACAAAATGTGGCGTTCCTGTAACAACAATAGAAATGGAAGATCTCTCCCCAACTCCGGTGTACAAGGGGAGTGTGTCACAGGAGGGCATTGTGTGTTTCTATGGAGAAATTGTGGCTATTAGCAGGAAATGAGAGAGGACACTGTTCCATTATTCAGCCATAAATATTCTAAATTAAAAGTGGATGGATACCATACAACTTTACGTGAGTTGACATACTTGATTTGTGGAACAGAGGGCAGGAAGTAAGTATCTCGACTGTGGAGAATAACATGATTCATTCCCCTGTGTGGAAATTAGCAGACAGTTCCATTAAAGAACTGATACAAAAAAAAAACGGCAAAATGTAAGTCTATTTTACCGCCTAGTTCAGAAAACAATCTTGATCCATGAAATGTGCTCTATACCCAAGCGACATGTGATGAAGGACTTGATGATGACTGGCCCTGGGCACAGACAGTTTGCATCCAGGACTGGCGTTTCTGGCCGCATAAAAACTGGAAAGGAATTACTGCAGCTGTGGACAGGGTAGTGAATATTGCATGGAGAGATACCTTTTTATTTTCAAACTCCATCGGTGACTTACTGAGATAAGGGACACACTAAGGTGCAGTTGGTGGATAGTACTAATAGGCAAGAGGACCTACACCACCAAAACTGGAAACTGAGCTCAAGCTTGTTCATTGTCTGTTGAAGCTTTCTAAACTGATGCTGAAACCTGTTAAATTATATGAAATCTGCTAAATGCTTGCTAAAACCTACTAATACAGTAGTTGTTAAATGCTGCTGTTGCTTCCTAAACTCATGCTAAAACTAGTACTATTTCTAAAAAAGGCACACGGAGGGTAAGGTGTAAGTCTCCAGTTAGTGCCGGCCCAAGACATTGTGCTGCCTGGTACCAAGAATGAAATGCTGCCCCCCCCCCCAAAAAAAAAATCACGCCCACCAAAATGCCCCCACATCCATTATTTTATATTATGATAACTAAAGTGGACCTGTCTTGGCTCTATACATGTATATAGGAGTATAAAGAGGACCTGTTATGGTTGTTTACATGTATAGGAGTATAAAAAAGACCTGTTATACCTCTATTCATGTATGTAGGAGTATAAAGAGCACCAGTCCACACGTCTTTTTCTTCCCGTAACCCCCATCCCGGTGCTCCCACCCTTGACTTATTTCTAGGATCCCCTTAGAGACTGCAGACATGATAAAAGACAGGAGATGGTCAGAGGCTGCGGACACGATACAGGAGAGGGACAGAGGCTGCGGACATGACACATGAGGGGGACAGAGGCTGCGGACATGACACATGAGGGGGACAGAGGCTGCGGACATGACACAGGAGGGGAACAGAGGCTGCGGACATGACACATGAGGTGGACAGAGGCTGCAGACATGACACAGGAGGGGGACAGAGGCTTCGGACATAACACATGAGGGGGACAGAGGCTGCGCACATGACACATGAGGGGGACAGAGGCTGCGGACATGACACAGGAGGGGGACAGAGGCTGCGGACATGACACATGAGGGGAACAGAGGCTGCGGACATGACACAGGGGAGGGGGCAGAGGCTGCGGACATGACACAGGAGGGGGACAGAGGCTGCGTACATGACACATGAGGGGGACAGAGGCTGCGGACATGACACATGAGGGGGACAGAGGCTGCGGACATGTCACAGGAGGGGGACAGAGGCTGCGGACATGACACAGGAGAGGGACAGAGGCTGCGGACATGACACAGGAGGGGGACACAGGCTGCTGACATAACACATGAGGGGGACAGAGGCTGCGAACATGACACAGGAGAGGGACATAGGCTGCGGACATGACACAGGAGGGGGACAGAGGCTGCGGACATAACACAGGAGGGGACAGAGGCTGCATACATGACAAAGGAGAGGGACAGAGGCTGCGGACATGACACGGGGGGACAGAGGCTGCGGACATGACACAGGAAGGGGACAGAAGCTGCAGACATGTCCTACTATGGTGAGTGCACTACACGTGCCACTGTAGCGACCGCACTCCCGTCCCGATCGTCTTTTCAAAAATGGTGCTGGGTGGCGCCATTACGTTACTGCGCATGCCCCGCCCGGCCGAGCGGCGCATGCGCAGTTGCATGGTCGGCTTGCGGCCATCTTTTTTGCGGGCACCCGTGCCCATAATGGACTTTCACGAACACCAAGGACGTTTGGCTAGGCTGCAATTTGCCTCAGTGGGGCAGGCGGAACGGTAATGGCGGCCGGGCGGCAATTTGCCACCTCCCGAAAGTGCCGCCTGGTACATTGGTACCATCTGGTCCCATGGTAGGGCCGGCCCTGTCTCCAGTACTGCCTGTGATCTCCCTGAATTTTTTTCCTCTTTACTGACTTACCATGTCTTGTTCTGCACTGTGTCTCTGTGTGGAAGTGACCATCTC
The DNA here is from genome assembly GCF_905171775.1 of Rana temporaria. Taxonomy (NCBI): domain Eukaryota; kingdom Metazoa; phylum Chordata; class Amphibia; order Anura; family Ranidae; genus Rana; species Rana temporaria. The sequence goes on from NC_053492.1 coordinate 431,769,890, forward strand.
GGTGTAGGCAGGGCTTTACTTCTTCATGCCTGAGCCTTCTGCAAGGAGAACAGTGAGCAGCACAGTAGTGAAATCATCAAAATTCACATCAAATCTCCTGAAATTAGTGATCAGAAGCAGCAGTGCCTTCAATCTCATAATTCCGATATAGAGTTACAAGACTTTATGAACAGACATGCCTACGCACCCTAACATACGAGGAAGGACAGTATTTTTGGAAGAATTCAAGATAAAGTAATTAGTCTGCTGTACTTGTAGGAGTAAGCCCAAGCAGGATTAAATAATTGTTATGACCCACATCCATTCCTCTCACTTTTTGTGTAATTTAAAGACAAGGGTTTATGCTTCAGGGCACAGCCTAAAAAATTATTCCGGGTATAAATATTTTGTACATACTGTAGTTACATTGGTCCAGCTTGGAAACTGTGTACTGAATATACCATACCTGACAATGCTTCTAGAACAGGGGTGCCCAACTGCTGGCCCACGTGCCACATGTAGCTTGTTCTGGGATGGCAGGTCACCAAGGCCAGATCGTGGGTTCCCAACCCGCCATCCCCGACCATCAGAAGAATGTAAAGAACAGAGTCGGCGCTAGAGGAGGCAGATCTGATGCTTCCTGTATAGTGCCTGCTCCTGTCATAGGCAGAGTAATACCAAATGTACTCCACCTGGGACAGAAGAGATACAGAAAGCATCGGCTATGCTCTCTACTGCAGCCGCATACTTCCTCAAGCATCAGCTCCATTCACACTAATGCTCAGGGATGGCCAGCAACAGTACCCCAGCAGTACCCACAAGCAGTACCCACCAGCAGTACCAGCCAGCAGTACCCACCAATCCAATCCGATCCACTTAAAAAAAGGAGGGGATCTGTCTCCTTTTATCGTGGCGGATCGGAGGGCCTATAGACTAGAGCAGGCTGTGTCCGCATCTGCTCTGCAGATGCAAAGTGGACACAGACCTGTCATCTGCCCGCTGCACTCATTGTGGCCCACGACTGGTTAACAAGTCATTAAAGTGGCCCTCGCTCCTCAAAAGGTTGGGCACCCATGCTGTAGAAGCTAGATATCACTGAAACAGACACCACTACTCCATTGATCTCCACTTCATTCTAGGTCCCATGCTAAACTGCTGCCCTGTTGCATTCTAAACACTGTAAGTTGGATGCTCATCACAAGAGCCATTCAGAGAATGCTTTGCATTTTCTGAATAAATGCAAAGCATTCTCAGATTGGATGAGGTTGACAGGGTGAACTCACTGCCCTGCCTCTCCACCTTGTCCAATCAGAGAATGCTTTGCATTTATTCAGAAAATGCAAGGCATTCTCTGAATGGCAACTGTGCCGAGCAGCCAACTTACCATGTTTAGTATGTAGCAGGGAAGCCATTCAGCGCGGGGCTTGGAAGCAAGTGGCGATCACTGGACAAGTGGTGTCTATTGCAGTGACTTCCAGCTTATAGGGGCATTGGCCAGGTATAGTATACGCATGGTTACACTGGTCCAAAATAGACCAATGTATAAAATATCCAAACCTGGAATTTCTCTTTAAGCACGTTTAACATTTCTAAGTGTTCCACATAACATAGCAAATGTAAATTTTTTGAGTCTGGGTCCAATTGATAGCTTAATTTGCAGCTTGCTAAGGGCCAGATTCACAAAGGAGATACGACGGAGTATCTCAGATACTCCGTCGTATCTCTCAGAGTATCTATGCGACTGATTCATAGAATCAGTTACGCATAGATATCCCTAAGATCCGACAGGTGTAAGGCCCCGTACACACGACCGAGTTTCTCGGCAGAATTCAGCCAGAAACTCGGTTCAGAGCTGAATTCTGCCGAGAAACCCGGCCGTGTGTACACTTTCGGCCGAGGAAGCCAACGAGGACCTCGGCGAGGAAATAGAGAACATGTTCTCTATTTCCTCGTTGTTCTATGGGAGAACTCGGCCCGCCGAGCTCCTCGGTGGCTCCAGGACTGAACACGCCGAGGAACTCGATGTGTTTGGCACGTTGAGTTCCTCGGCCGTGTGTACGGGGCCTTAATTGTTTTACACTGTCGGATCTTAGGATGCAGTACCGCGGCCGCCGCTGGGGGGAGTTTGCGTCGTAAACCAGCGTCGGGTATGCAAATTAGGAGTTACGGCGATCCACAACGTTTTTTCGCGTTCGATACGTCGCTGCTAGTCTAGTTTCCCGTCGCAAAGTTAGTAGTCGTTTTGGGTGCCCTAACTTTACACAGAACACGTATGTGCTGTATAAAGTATGGCCGTCGTTCCCGCGTCGAAATTTTATAAATTCACGTCGTTTGCGTAAGACGTCCGGGAATACGGAAGTACGCTACGCACGTCGCCGTTCGAAAAAATTACGTCAGTTTGCGCAAAGCACGGCGGGAATTTCGAAACGGAGCATGCGCAGTAGGTCCGGCGCGGGAGCGCGCCTAATTTAAATGGCACACGCCCCTTTAAATTACGCGGGCTTACGCCGGTTTTCATTGCAAGTGCTTTGTGAATCAGGCACTTGCGATGAAAACTTGCGGCGGTGTAACGTATCTATGATACGTTACGCCGCCGCACTTCTACGTGAATCTGGCCCTAAGTTCTTGCTAAAGCTATAACCAACATAGACAAAAACTTGAGCTAAAGTATGTTTAGAGGCCTTCAAAAAGCTTTTTGACTTTTTGAATAGTTTATAATTCCTCACTTGAACGTACTACCCTGTATATGCATTCTATATTCAACAGATGTGACAGAAATTGCATGGGTTCTAACTCTTCCCCCACTCTACCCAAAACCAGAACACGAGGTTTGGAGGGCATTCCACTTTAAGTGCAAGGTTTCTGAAGACACATATGAATGGAGCCAAATGTGGTCTTTTACTCTCCGGCCTTGTACTCACGGCAGGACATGTCCGATGAAAACGGTCTGCAGACCGTTTCCATCGGACATGTCTGGCCGGGGACTGCCCGGGGACTTCTGTTCGATGGCTATACACACCATCGAACAGAAGCCCGCGCGTAAACATTACGCGGGGCGTGTCCGCGGTGTCGCCGCGTCGATGACGCGGTGTCGCCGCGACAATGACGCGGCGACGTGGGCGGGCCGCCTTAAATATGCTTCCACGCATGCGTCGAAGTCATTCGACGCATGCGAGGGATGCGGGCGGCAGGACATGTACGGTAGGTCTGTACAGACGACCGTACATGTCCGGGCGGACAGGTTTCCAGCGGACTGTTTTAAAACAAGTCCGGGAAACAGTTGTCCGCTGGAAACCTGTCCGATCCGTCCCAAAATGGTCCGCTCGGGCCAACACACGGCCAAACATGTCTGCTGAAACTGGTCTGCGGACCAGTTTCAGCAGACATGTTTGGTCGTGAGTACGGGGCCTCCTGTGTACTAGGGAAGCTAGAGCAATTGCCTTAAAGAGCGTGAACCTATGAAGCTTGTATAAACACGGCTCCCTAGGAACCTCCAGCTCATAACTCCTCATAAGCGAGTGGCTGACAAGCTAGTCAGTGCTAGAGGGCCATGTTTTCCCTAATAATTTCCTCCGCTAGACCCACTTGTTAGTCAAGCGCTGTGCACGCTAACTACTGCAAAGGCTCAACGTTGTGGGCATAAATTACTCCTGCGAGCCGCTGTCTCTGAGCAGCCCTACCAGTTATGGATTACTTTGTTCTCCACTTGACAGCAACATAATTAGATGTGTTGATGAAATCTACCGAATTGTCCCTCCGTGGCCGGAATGGTCAGGAAATTTGGCTGAGTCGTATTTGTCACCGTTGTAAAGGTCCTAAACACTTCATATTAACTACGTTATTAATAGGTCCTGTAATCCATCCGTGACTGGAGAATGCTCAAAGCCAACCGTGTGTTTGTGGCACCCCGCGATGAATCATACCTCCAGGCAGTCTTAAAACTTCTTTAAAACAGGAAAATGTTAATAGACAAATGTTTTCTTTAAAAGAATGACAAATTTTATGTGCATTTTTGGATATTTTTTTTCATCTATGTTTAAATATTTATGCAGCTCGTGCAACCCTTTGCATGGTTCTTCATTTTGTTGCGTTCTTCTAACACCACCCACTTTCTTAAACATCATCAATTATTGTAGATGTATGTAAAAGAACCCATATTTGTACAGAATATATTAGATATGGGATTCAGCCTAATCCTATTGGGACTGCTATTAAAGCACATTGAGATGCACACAGTGGTATATTTAGGTTTTGTGCTGCCCTAAGCCTGACTAAATTTGTGCACCCCCAAATATAAATATGAGCCACCCCTTCCTGTCAAGGCCACACCCCTTTCTGTTTGAAACCCTTCCTGACATTTTTGAGTGGGGACACTAGTTCTTAGGACCTGGGTGGAGGGGGGAATGTATTCCCTTAATTTACATAGATTTCCTCTCACTTCTTGTTTGGCTATGGGGCAGGAAATTAAGGGAAATCTCTGCAATGGGACTGGGATGGTAAAAAAATAAACTGACAGGGCCTATAACCCTCCTTTACTCTATCCAAAATGGAAAAAAAAGTGTTGCTTATAGTTCTACTTTAAGCACAAATTTCTGATAATTTTATGGAGAGGACTAAGAAGATATAACCATGCCAATGGTGCAGCAGAAAACATATAGCACAGTGAGGAAGGTTTGTGGTCCAGGATGAAAGGAGAGTCAAAATTAGAAGCAGCTTGTGTTACACTAACAATGTAGCGCAAGCCGCAGGGACTCTTTCCGTGCTGCCCCCCTGCAAAGTGCTGCCCTAGGCCTGGGCCTTGTTGACCTAGGCCAGGATACAGCGTTGGATGCACAGGAATCTCAGGTTAAAAAAACACATTCGTACACACGGGATCAATGTAGACAAAAATATTAACATCTGATGTATTGTAAATATATATATTAGTCACAACTGAAAATAAAATATTAAAATGTGAACAGGGAGCAGTACTCTTAGCTGAATTGCAGGCAGATATATAAGAAAAATAATGCAACTCTGTATTCATTAATACATAATTAGATGTATTTCTAAAAATGCAAGTAGTGTAAATACCTACATTTGACATGGTGTCAGCCTTTTGTAGTACCTATACAATAAAAGTCAAAGTGGATGAGGAATAAGTAGCATAAAAAGCCAATCATATCAGTGTTTATATAATATGCTAAAAGGAGGAGAGAGCAGGGTGACAGAGAGATGAGCGCTACAGTCTGTTACTTCTCCTTTCACTGTCCATTCACAATCTGGAGGAGGGACAAGACCTGTAAGTGTTTTTTTTAACTGCAGCAGAGAAACAACGGGTCTTCTTCTCTGCCAGATAAGGTTGTTTTGAGTGGCAGGGATGCATACAATTCAGATCTGAATGGACAGAATGATTCATCTGTGTATTCAGATGTTTGCTTTCATCTATAAAGCCTTGTACACACGACCGAGGAACTCGATGGGCGAAACACATCGTTTTCCTCGTCGAGTTCCTTGTTAGGCTGTCGAGGAACCCGACAAGCCAATTTTCTCCATTCCCGTCAAGGAAATAGAGAACATGCTCTCTTTTTGGCTCGTCGAGTTTCTCGACAGTTTCATCGTCGAAAATGTACACACGACCGGTTTCCTCTGCAAAAAAATTTCTCCCAGCAAGTTTCTTGCTGTTTTTTGCCGAGAAACTCAGTCGTGTGTACGAGGCCTTAGGGTTTCATGCTTCTTCATTCTGTTGCCCCACTTGGGCCCCAGTTTTTTTTTTTTTAATTCAGGGGAGGTATTCACAAATAGTAATGAGCCAACTGGCCTAGGTTTGGTTCGCTGGAGGATTCAGCCTGCAATTTGCAAACCTTGAACAAAGTGCCTGAACCCTATTGAAGTGAGACTTGGAATGGTAACCAAGGGCCAGATTCACGTAGCTGTGGCGCAGCGTAACGTAACCCGTTAACGTTACACCGCCGCAAATTTTCAGACTTAGTGCCCGATCCACAAAGCACTTACCTGGAAATTTGCGGCGGTGTATCGTAAACACGTCCGGCGCAAGGCGGCCCAATTCAAATGGGGTGGGTACCATTTAAATTAGGCGCGCTCCCGCGCCAGACGTACTGCGCATGCTCCCGTCGCAAATTTCCCGACGTGCTTTGCGCGAAATTACGACGCGCCGACGTTTTGAGAATCGCGACGTGCTCAAAGTACTTACGCCGGGAAAAAGAAAAAATAAAAAAAAATTCAAAAGTGACGCGGGAAAGACGGGCATACTTTAACATTGTGGAGTACTTTTACACCATATTAAAGGTGCCCTATCTTTGCGACGGAAATCTAACACTTGCGACGACGTAACGATGGGAAAAACCTTTGTGGATCGCCGTATCTCCTAATTTGCATACCCGACGCTGGTTTACGACGCAAACTCCCCCCAGCGGCGGCCGCGGTATTGCATCCTAAGATCCGACAGTGTAAGTCCATTACACCTGTCGGTTCTAAGGAATATCTATGCGTAATAGATACTCTGAGAGATACGACGGAGTATCTGAGATACTCCGTCGTATCTCTTTTGTGAATCTGGCCCCAAATGTTTTTTTTCTGGTGTTTACCTTATATTTGGTTAAAAAAAAATGGTATGGGTAGCTGGTTGCATGTACTAATGCAAAAACATTTAAAAAATACTGTTCAGCAGGGAGTTTGTCTTTTAATAAGGTTTAAAAAACAACAATATAGCTTAAAGGACACAATTCCTTTAAATAACACGATTGAGGGATGCATTAATCCTGTACATGAAGTTGTGCACCTGTAGGATGTACTACAGCAAAAGTGTCATTTGGAAGGAAAAACCTACTGTATTTCCGCTAAATTATAGTTCTTTCCTTACCTGCCTCTGTTTGTAAAACAAGCAGGCACCCTGCCAAGGTACCTTTCAAATAGTAAAGGCATGTGGCCTGGTTCGGTGTCCAGGGCCGGATTAACAATGGGGCTGATGGAGCTGCAGCTCCAGGCCCCTTTCTCAAGATAGGCCCATTTGCCCAAAAAAAAAAAAAAAAAAAAAAAAATTTTTTTTTTTTTTTTTAAGAATTTTTTTTTCTAAGATCGAATTTGGGGGGTTGTAGCTCGATGACCAGAGGTCACAGAAACCCCACATTTGGGGGTAGGCATGGGAAGAGCTACCCCACAACTGGTTAAAATATGGGACAGCTATCATTTATGGTTCCGGAGATACGGGCCTGCTTGCACAGCCTGTCAGAAGCTACATTCAGAGCGACCAATATAAATACAAGCTGACACACTACAGCAGACTGATAGGATCACAGTGCTTATAATAATTATTTGTATATTACTCATGGTAATTAACCCCTTGCCACCCAGGCCAATTCTGACACTTCTCTACTACATGTAAAAATCATCATTTGTTTTTTGCTAGAAAATTACTCTATGGTGGTCTTTGCACTTTTTATGTTGCAGGGTACAGAGCTGCACGATTCTGGCTAAAATGAGAATTGCAATTTTTTTGCTTAGAAGATAGATCACGATTCTCTCACGATTGTTGCGGCGTAACATCATCTTTCACATTAAAACAAAAAAATAAAAATAAATGGGCTAACTTCACTGTTTTGTTTTTATGGTTTTTATTATTCATTGAAGTGGGAAAATGCAGTGTGACATAACATATTGCAGCAATAGCCATTGTATTCCCTAGAGTCTCTGCTAAAATATATATAATGTTTGGCGGTTTCAAGTAATTTTCTAGCAAATAATATTGCTTTCTAACTTAAGAAACAAGTGTTGGACTTTAAGTGGTTAAATTTAGTTACAATGTTAGTTAGTTACAATGTTTCATTTTGTTTACAAACTTCGCAGACTGCCCAGATTTGTTCTTTACACACAGAAGTGTATCCCTTTGATCTAAGAAGGAAGCGTTAGTTACATTGTTTTCTGTTAAAAACTTGGCAGACTGCCCAGATATTTTCTTTTGATAGCTGAAAGTCTTTCCACTTGTTATATGAAAGAATCAGCAAACTCTGCATTGAAGATCGTCAGGGGGGTTGAATCGAGATCACGATTTTTTTAAGAGATTAATTGTGCAGCTCTAGCACGGTATTTGCGCAGCAATTTTTCAAACATGTTTTTTTGGAAAAAATGTTTCATTCATTAAAAAAACAGTTAGTTAGTTAAGTTAGCACAATTTTTTTTGGTATCCTAAGCGATGCTTTACATTTTTTTAGGTTACATGTTTAGAGTTACAGAGGAGGTCTAGTACTAGAATTATTGTTCTCGCTCTAACGATCGTGGCGTATGTAACCTGTGTGTATCTGGCTCTGATACTACCCGTGCCTACCCAGCCACTGACTAGTATCTCTCCCCAGCCTGTCCCCACACACCCTCTCACCTGCTGACCTGTGGATGGGGGAATCACTCCTGCAGTGTTATTGTGTTTTGCCAGTGAGTACAATGATCAGTGTTGCTAACTTTAGCTGGCAGCACTGATTGTTTTAAGAAAAAAAAACAGGCTGGTTGTACTCAAGTTGATTAATAGATTGACTTGTGTAAAACCAGCTAGCCCATACATAGATTGACTATGGCTGGTCTCTGCATAATTGGCGTAATTTCAATCCATGTATGACCCACTTAACCACTACTCAGTCCCTAAATATCCTTCCACTCCTGTACATAGTGCTCACTGTCATACTCTCCACACTCCTCTCCTGTACATAGTGCCCACTGTCATACTCTCCACACGTCTCTCCTATACATAGTACCCACTGTCATACCCTACACACTCCTCTCCTGTACATAGTGCCCACTGTCATACCCTCCACACTCCTCTCCTATACATAGCGCCCACTGTCATACCCTTCACACTCCTCTCCTGTACATAGTGCCTGCTGTCATACACTTCTCTCCTGTACTTAGTGCCCACTGTCGCACCCTCCACACTCCTCTCCTGTACATACTGCTCACTGTCATACCCTCCACACTCCTCTCCTATACATAGTGCCCACTGTCATACCCTCCACACTCCTCTCCTATACATAGTGTTCACTGTCATACCCTCCACACTCCTCTCCTATACATAGAGCCCACTATCATACCGTCTACATTCCTCTCCTGTACATACTGCCCACTGTCATACCCTCCACACTCCTCTCCTGTACATACTGCCCCATCATACCCTCCACACTTCTCTCTGGTACGTACTACCCTCTGTCATACCCCCTCACTCTTCCTGTACATACTGCCCATTGTCATACCCTTCACACTCCTCTCCTGTACATAGTGCTTTTTTCCGTACCCTTTGTACTCCTCTCCTGTACATAGTGCCCACTGTTAGACCCTCCACATTCCTCTCCCTCACCTGCACATACTTCCCACTTATATACCGTCCATACTCCTCCCCTATGTCGCTTACCCACAAAAACAGTTCTTTAAAATTATACTGAATATCCTCAATGTTACCAGCTCTAGAATGGACACACTTTTGTTAGTTCAACTAAAGGAAATATCAGTTCTCATATTTGTTCTGCCCCATTATTAGTACTTTAATGTTGTGATTACTACTATGATGTATAGAGGAACATAGAGGAACATCGGGGATCTCAGCTACTCTAAATATAGCACTTATATAAAAAAGTGGCCCTGAAAATATTTTTTAAATGTTGGCAACTGTGCACTTAGGCACTGCCCAAGGGCCACCGTCCACCGGGTCAGTAGGGGGCCCCATGAGAGGCTCCTGGGATCCTGTGATAATAAAGCGGTAGTAAACTTTCCTGACATTACTACTTTTTAGAGGCCCTGGGGTAGGTTATGCCACAATGTACAAGTATGCACAGCATATTAGCACATTAGTGTACACTTTAATTTTCAGACTGAGCCCTCCAGTGCTGCACTGCGATGAATCAGGCGGGGCCTGGACACTTCCATCTTCACCCGGTCTTCCTTCTGGGTTCTGTGCCTTTGGTCACTTGCCTTGGCTGGGCTGCGTTCATGTCATTCCCACGCATTTATTTATTATTTATTACACCCCATTCACACCTCCGCGACAAAACGCCCGACACCGGCCGCTCGTGCCGCTGGAGGGGAGAATTCCCATTGCTGTCTATGAGATGGTTCACATCTCATAGACGCCGTACACCTGCGGCATGAAAAAAAGTCCCGGACCCTTTTTTTCAGGCGGCATTGGCGTTCGGCCATACAAAGCAATAGGAAGGATTTGTAAAAAAAAGTTACACTATTCGCGGCAAAATACGCCGCGTACGCGGCGTTACTTGTCGCGGAGGTGTGAATGAAGCCTAAAAGGCCCCACCAAAATCCTCAGCACCAGGCCCATGATGTTCTTAATCTGGCCCTGTCGGTGTCACTCCCTTTCCTGGCCAGCCAGGCTGCATGGCTAGATAAAAACAAAAAATACATGGGGTCCCCTCCAAAATCAATACCAGACCCTTATCCTAGAAAGGGGTCTAGTATGAATTCTTAGAAGAGACTCTGAGAAAATAAATTAGGTTCTTATCCTAGATAGGGGCCAGGTATAGATTTTTTTATGGGGGCCCTTGACAAACAAATACACAAAAAAATAAAAAAGTGCCCCCCTCAAATATATACCAGACTGTTATCTTTGATAATGGTCTGGTTTAGATTTGATAATGGTCTGGCATTGATTTGGAGGGGCACCCCAGGCATAAAAAACAAAACTTATATGGACTCCCCCACCCTAACCTACCCCACAAACCAGAACTATACCAGGACCTTGGGGGTTGGGGGGTAGGGGATTGCATGCTTTCTGCCCCACACTTTCCTTTCCATAATCCATACCTGACCATATTCTCTCAATGTTAGGAGGGTACCTTCATGTTGATGGAGACAAGGGCCTCATCCCCATGGATGTGGAGGTCTGCAGAGTGGAATTTGGAATCTGGAAGCTCCCTTTAGTATAAAGGGGGGCCCAAGATATCTTCCCCCATGTGAATAAGTAAGGGGTACATACCCCTTGTTACTCACACACAAATATTCATAGTAAATTAATACACAGACACCAATGATAAAGTATTTTATATAAAAAAATAAATTCCAATTTGTAAATCCATCATCAAACACAACACATCATACAGTGATGTAGACCCCTTCAGCAATCACAATGTACACCGATCCAGTGACTCATCAATAGGAACACATTGAGCCATGTGTTGCGATCCTGCACTGCCATATTCTTGTCTCATCTACCATTATTGTATACTTATATATAAATTTGTATTTTAAAGGCTTTTTTTTTTTCATAAACTGTTTCACTAGGGCTTCTTCACCATTGTTTTGTTTAATTGACTCTGCCTTACAAATATTTTAATATGTTTTAGCAGGCCCGTAATGAATACACGCTATTAAAATGTTGCCACTGTCCGCTTACATATGCTAATGGTGTTTAGGAAGCTGACAATCCCATCTTGCTATATTGCCTTGCCTAGCAAGTAATGTCTCTTTGCCATAATAATTACTAGTTTAATAAGCCTGGAAGCATTTTAGGGCACAACTTGGAAGTATGAAATATATCTACCCAACTACATTATGTCTCAGACACAAGACGCTTACCAGTAAAATACAGACAAAGGTCACAAGAAATTCTGGATGCTGAATTGGCTTTTACTGTATATTGTTGTAATATGGCTTATATTACTTCTAAGTACTGCTATTGTTCCCTAGTAGTAGGATATGTCTTTGAGAAACATTTATCATTGTAAAAAATGCATTTTACTACGATGTGTATTTAAAGCCAAAACTTTAGGGTAGGGATTAGAACCCAAGTCAGGTTTCTATTGCTTCATACTGCAATACTACATGCTCTCCAATAAAGTACAGAAAAAAAGTTTTTACTGAAGATTTAAAAATATGCAGCAATGCCACAATATAGTTAAAAGTATGCCTGGTCCTAGCTGTATGTAGCCCCGCATGATGATAAAAAAATTGACGGGGGGGTTGCTCTTTCCTGCTTTATCTAAAACTGAAACAAGAGTTTGGGCTTTATATACACTTTAATGCCAGGACACTTCTTTCTGTAAGTGCAAGTCTTGCAGCAAAGCCATCTATGAGGTACATATGAGTACTGGCTGCCCTTCCCATAGAACCCCTTTTTTTTTATTTACAATGCTACATTGTGGGGGTGATTTACTAAAACTGGAGAGTACAAAATCTGGTGCAGCTGTGCAAAGAAACAAGCGTCCAAATTTTAACCCCCTTTTCACACTGAATGCGTGTTAGAAATCATGCAAATTCAGCTGAACTCGCACAATTTCAAACCGGCAATGCAGTCTGACTTGACAGACATCCGTGCGAGTTCAAGCACAGATGTGTATTCAAATCACCCCCATAGTCGCCAAAAGTAGTACAGGAACTACTTTTGGGAATCGGTGCGGCGCCGCAGAGTCTGCGACACACCGATTTGGAAGTGCCATTGCCGTCAATAGCCGACATGTCAAATCGCATGCCAAATTGGTCCAATGTGAACGTGGGATGGTTTTTATGCATAGCTGCCCGGTTTTAGTAAATCAACCTCTATGAGTGTTGTGATATTGAAAAGCAAAATATGTGTTATAGATTGAGCCCAGGATTGATTGTATGGCCCACCAGTCAGCAGCCAGTAGAGAAAGAGGATAAAGCTTCAAGTCGTTCTATAGAGAATCTCATGACTCCTCTTAGCAAGTCTTGGACCTTGAGTTCCCTGCAAGAGGAGAGGTATATATGCATTTCTCTGGCGAGTCTTGTCTACTACCACACCTCCGCTCCAGTACTGCAGTCTCTTTCAGACTCACTTTTGGAAATGTTGGATGCCTTTTTCCACTGCTGCAGGCTATAGTTTCCTTACGCCACCTGCTGTGTCCTGTAACCCTAGCACAAATCCTAATGTTTACCCTGACAATAACCCTAATGCCCCGTACACACGTGCGGGATTTCCGTCAGGGAAAAGTTCCCATCGGAAATCCCGAAGGGGAAAGTCGAGAACCTGCCCGGTCAGTCTTTCCCCTACACACAAGAGGTTTTGCCATAGGAAAACTGCCAAAAAACGCCAGGCAAAAGTCCGCCGAATTTTCTTGGCGGGAAAAAAGAGAGCTGGTTCTCTTTTTTGTCTGGCGGTTTTTGGGCAGTTTTCCCGTCGGAAAAACTGCAAGGAGCATACACACACAGCCGGGATTCCCAGCCAAAAGCTCTCCTCGCAGTTTTCCTGTCTGGAAAACCGGTCTTGTGTACGAGGCTAAACCCTTTGTTTACAAAGTAATTGTCACGTACCTTTAGGGTTGCTAACCACCAGTAAATTTACTGACAGTTTGTAAAATCCTGTGTTTTTTTTACAACTGCCAGTAAATATCAGGGGCTGATCATTTCATACTGTGTTGACTTTTTAAGTGTAAATCAAGCAAGTTACTTTGTTATAGGCATTGTCAGTGGTTCCATATCATGCCTATACTGCTCAAATATTCACTGTGTTAGTTTTTAATAGGAGTTATGTAATTTCTCAGGTTGCCAGTAAAAAATGTGCTCCGCCAGTGAATTTTCCATGTTTTGTCAGTAAAAAATGCTGCAGGAGGTTTTGCAACCCTGCGTGCCGTGGTTGGAGGCCGGGTTGACGAGAGGGTTCCCTTGCAGCTCTGGTCCAAGCACCCCTGAATGTGATGACAGAGGTGCAAATTTTAAAGAAGCCTATGCCGGTAGTGTAGGTTACAGGTGATTGCCATAAACAGAGACATAGTCAAGGTGAGCCAGGGTCATACGCGGTGAGGCAGCAGCCTGGCCAAGCACCCCTGAATGTGATGACAGAGGTACAAAGTTTAAAGAAGCCTATGCCGGTAGTGTAGGTTACAGGTGATTGCCATAAACAGAGACATAGTCAAGGTGAGCCAGGGTCATACGCGGTGAGGCAGCAGCCTGGGCAAGGAGCAGGTAAAGCAAGGGCCAGTAGCAAGCCAATGTCAGTACCAGGGAATCAGGCAGAGCAAAGTCCAGGAGGCAAGCCCAGTTCCCCCTTCCTATATAATCAGTATCTAATGTCTGGTGGAATGTACTAGAGAGCTTTACTTATCTTATTCCTCAGCCCAACTCCATGGCCTTCCTCATTTCCAGTTCCAGTATTCTTGACTGGTCTCCTGAAGCTGTTCCTCATCCCCAGTTGTGTGGCCAACGCTCCTGCTGACATCATTATGTACAATGCAGGACTGGGTCAGGAGTGAAGAAGAGTGTCAGCTGCCACGGGACCAAGGAATAAGGTAAGTATTACCCTCTATTACATCCCCCTAGACTGAGCATTAGATACCAAATATATGGGGCCGGTACCAGAAGCGGCTCTTTAATTAGCCTCTTGGCCGCCCAATTTGCCTCTTCTTGAATTTTTTTACTCATTATGGGCATGGTGTGGCCCCCGTGTCTAAGTTTTGCTTAAGGCCTCACAAAGCCTAGAGCCGCCTCTGGCCGGTACACACATGCCATTTTCTTTAAAATGATCAGTGTTCAGCTTACAAAGCAGTACTTTTGATAAATAAGTACCATTTTCTTTTTCATAAATTAATACATGAGACTTCTAAAAGAGAAAAAAGATGGACAGCTGAGAGCTCAAACAAAGCTGGTAGGTTCCGCAGCGATTAATGAGTTAAATTCCGACAGCAGTCAGAGCTCATATGCATCGTCAAAAAAAAAAAAAAGGCCTAAAGAATTGCATATGGATTAGAGGGATGAATATTCTATTATTTCAGTCTGTTCAGCTCATCTTCTTATTGTGACTTTGTGCTTTAGAAATCTGCCCAGAATCTGGCTTTGTCTCTCTCGCAAGTCATTCTAAATGTGTATCAAACACTTGATAGTGTATGATTTGCGTGCTGTTGCATTCCCATCCTTTAAATTTTCCACCAATTTATTACTTTTTTTCCAGGCTGTTTTAATATTTCAGGATGATGAATATATACAGCATCATTAAAGGTAAATAAAAAATGCATGAAATTAAAAAAAAAAAAAAAGAAAAAAAAAGAGGATATGAAATGTTTCTTCAGACTAATCCTTGGGTCCATCAAAAATGAGATGTCTGTGCTCTGGCAGGTAATCCCTAAACATGATTAGAGACCTTATAGTTTCAGCATTGCCCACGTAATATTTGTACCGTATAAGCTATTTAGGCAGGGTTTGTTCTGAAGTTGCTATTAGAGGCACAATGAGTCGACTTTGCAATTCGAAATAATAGGTCTTTGCTGCTAATCTCTCTGATTTTATTATTGTGGCTGGCCATGTGTTCTTCATTTCCTCTGTCCTGAGCCGTCATGGCGGGAGGATTTGTGGTGTGTGCTATACATATGACAAACTAATAATACTTCGCTCAACAAGTTTGCTGAACCTTTCACCTTTGACCCTGCTTTCTAAACTTTGTCTATAGCAGCAGGTGGCTGTGCCACTGTACATTGACACTATGTAATGGAGGTTGGGGGTAGGCTGTACGGATGAAAAATCAAACAGTTCCCATGTCTGTAAACGGGGAAGGATAGAACTTTTTTTTTAATTAAAAAAGAAGCATATCTTTACCCCCGGCCCCATCGTCCCACACATCTCTGCATATTTTCTCACCCTCTCCTCATTCCCTCTGTTTTTTTAAACATAAATTTGTTCTATACAAAGCAAATTCGAATAGATTAAAGTGGATGTAAAACCACTCTCATCCTTTCTAAACTACTGCCATAGTGCTGATCTATAAGGATATACATGTCTCCTGCATGTATCCTTACATGTCAAATGTCTCCCCTCTGTCTGTTTTAAGAACTGAAAAACTGCACATTCTGTGGGTGGATCTGTTGTCTGGAGCTCTGTGGGTGGAGTCGTGATGTCAGTAGACTCCCCGCCCTCCTCTACACTCCCCTTGTCAACATGCATTTTCTCCTGTGTATTCCTAACACTAAATTCTGCTATGATCACTAACATCCAGTCAAAATCCAGAAAAGTAACCACATGACTTCAGAAAAGGAGTGGGGGTGGGAATTAAAAAATAAAGGCCTGTCTCCAGGCTAGTGCATGAGATATGTAAATAACCTCACAGCGAGGAGGAATAACGGACTAAGATTTTTCTCTGTAAGTCCATTTAATTTCACTGAACTATAAAAGAGGATTGCTCAGAGCTGGATTAACGCTGTTTGGCAAGACTGGGCACAGATGATAGGAAATCTTATACTGTACATTGTGACATCAGAAAAATAAATACAAATTTCAGGTTTACATCCACTAATCTACCCACATAGACTGTCTCTAATCACTCTTTAAAATGAAAAAAATTAGATTACACGTTACTGTTGGAGAAATATATTATTACAATTAAATATAATTAAAACAGCGACCATTTTTGGTTTTTGTATTTTTATATTTATTTTTTCATCTTTATTGAGGAGCATAGTGAAAAAAATACATTTTGACAATGCGCCAGAGAAAATACAACCACACGTTTGACAAATTGGAAATAGACCAACAATAGTCCAAAATATAATAAAATAGAATAAAATAAAATGTGTTCATTTCAGCTCCTTTTTATGGGTGACAAGGTGAAAAACCATGCCTGAGTAGTAGCCAGCCATTATTAGGAGTGTTGTAAAGTGAAACAAAAAATTAGGCTTTAGATGTAGTAGTATGAAAAGAATTAAACAAAATAGTAGGGAAGGAAAAAGAAAGAAAGAGAAAAAGAAAAAAAAAAGAGGGAAGGGAACGTGTAAGGAAGGGAAGATAAAAGGAGGAGGGAAATAGGTGTAGCGGTAAAAAAAAAGACGAATGTAGTTGGCGGGAGGGGAGGTACTTTTACTCAAGACTGCCCACCCGCCATATGAGGTTAGGCTTCCCGCAGTCTAAAATGGGAGTGGCTAGTAAGCGTGTAGGGCAGGCACTGTGACGGGAGTCACTTTGGGCGGGGGGCTTGTGGAACGCAGCTTACCTTAGAGAGTTCAGGAAACTCCTTCTCCAGCTCTTCTGGCCCCTCCTATGTGTAAGTTACCGTGTGTCTATTAGGGGCCCGGGTGACACCCGCCAGAGGGGGGACACCCGTGGATAGCGACAGCTGCGGCATCGCTAACATCGCCTGCTGCCCTACACTGATCTGCGCCTCCCTCGCTCTGTGCCAGTGGAGCGGAGTCGGACTAAAGCCGCCAACACCTCCTCCTCTCTGTTTATATCCAGTGAGGAGGAGGAGCCGGAGGGACACACACCGCTGTGTGTACATGTCCGCGGCCTCGCTGTTCTGAGGTCTGGGCTGTACACTCTATTAAGTAGATGGATATGTGCGGCGGGGGAGGGGTGCATATGCTGATGGGGGGTCTGCACCAAGTGGGGTGTCTATACTGCAGGGTTCTGCACTAAGGGGGTGTCTATACTGCGGGGGTCTGCACTAAGGGGGTCAAAAGAATTATATATACAGATGTATATATGATCACCGCGCTGCTCAATATAATAGAAAATAGCAGCCAACACCACAAATTAGATCAATTTTGTAAAATAGACACGAAAAAAATGCATAAAGTGTAGCGCTAAGAAGAAAAGAAAAAAAAACTGTGATTGAGTCTTTGAAACGTGATACAAAAATATCAATTGTTCATATGAACAGTAAAGTGAATAAATGTGAGTCCGTGATAGACATCAAATCATCAGTCACAGCAGCTAATGAATCGCCCAATAAAATTTTCCTGTTTTGTTTTGCATGGAGCAGGGAAAGCTTAGAACCTCTGTTTTATTGCTTCCTTGGAAACAAATGGGTTCTACTCATGTCCTTCTCGGTGACACCAGGAGCTTCACTCGTACCTCCACCATATACCAGCAATTGAGGTATCAAATATTAGTGAATTATCCCTGTAAGAGCTATAAAGCCTTTGGCATCTGAGCAGACAATCCAAATCAGTTGGTGGACATAATTCTGAGTAAATACAAAGCTAATGTTCCTTTTGTAACTACCCAAACTTCCTTCACAGAGCAGAAGGCTTTATTTATCTGATTCACCAATTTATTATAATATTTTATCCATCTAATCGCTCTGTAACAAGCATCTACATTATAGCAAACCTCATAGATTACATTGACTATAACGGGATCAATAGGCTCTATTCACAAAGCGATCACACATGGATTAGGATCCTTATTTTCCAGTAAGTGATCATTTTGCTAGTTGGAAAGAATAATATTGTAATGGGGGGAATCTATCCTTCGATCAGGCATGGCTTACCTGTTGCTGCTGAAATTGTTCCCTTATTCATCTCTGGTGGGTGTATGAATTTGTATAGTTAGTGCTTCACGATCAAAGTCCATCCTAACTGGTGGCTGTAGAGATGATAATAGTCCAGGGATGATAACGGCCATCCATCCATAATTTGGTACATCAAACGCAGACTGTATGTGAGAGAAGAACAGTTAGATCTTTCAAAGGGTTTCTTAAAGAAAATGTTCTTAATGAACAACATATTTAAAAACAATCACTTGTCACTCAAAAATAGTAAAAGAGATAGAAAAGACGGATGTAGGACACTTACCCATATACGATGATTGACCCTGGCGCGGCAGAGTGGACATGTTCTGCTCTGCTCCATCCATCTGGTGATGCATTCATCATGGAATTGGTGGGAACAGTGAAGTCTAGAGCTTTTGTCTTCCTCTTCTATTTCCAGTAAACAGACGCTGCATTCAGGCAGCTCATCGCTCTCCTGGTTACAACGTGGAGTCTGGACACTCTACGGTTCTGCCTGGTTCTGGTCAGCTGTAGGTCAGTTTCTGTCAGGGTTCTCATCGCTCTCCTGGTTACAAGGTGGAGTTTGGACACTCTCCGGTTCTGCCTGGTTCTGGTCAGACGTAGAGTTGTTTCTGTCAAGGTTCTCATCACTTCTGGAACTCTGGAGCAGTTGTTCTTCAGGAATATGGGCCCATAATAAAGTTCTGGATTCTCTGATATGAGGTATGGGAGAATCTAGGCCTGCAGAAACAATGATGTTGAGTAAATTGGAGATCATTTCCTCCTGTTGAATGCTAAAGACACGTTCCAAATGTTATTTCTTAACAAAACAAACAGAAATTATATTAATATTTTACCTGGAAATACTTGTAAAGTTGGCTCTCCATTGTCAAAGCCGATGGAAAATGAGGCCCGGCTGGTCCAGAGTGATTCAGGGACCATTATATTCAGGGTTCCGTAGTTCTCTATGACAATTGTACGCTATATGTGAAAAGAGAGAAAATACATTTATTAAGAGTTTCCCAAAAACAAAAATTCGGAATCAACTAAATAAGTTTATATAATTTTCTCCAGCTAATAAAAACAATCACCTTTACTCAGCATTGAAAATGTGGGAGAAAAAAACAGGTATAAGACATTTACCGTCATATGCCAAGGGAAACTTTCCTGGCAGATGGGACAGGTGGAATCCCTCTCCTGTGCCCTTCTAGTGAGGCAAACGGCATGAAACTGGTGGGAGCAGGGTAGTCTGCGGATTTCTGCTTTCTCTTCCAATTGTTGTTGGCATACTCTGCAAGCAGGATGCTCCTCCCTCTGCTGATTATGAAGATGGGGCTCTGGATGCTCCCTGTATCTGGCTGGTTCCGATCGACCTCAAGAGGCGTGAATGCCACGTCAGGGTCCCAACGTCTCTGGCGCAGCTGATGGGGGTTCTGGATGCTCCCCGGAGCTGGCTGGTTATGGCGCAGCTGAGTTCTGTATCTCTGGGAGATGTCGTGGTCGTGACGTCTCCGGTGAAACTGATTTTCAGTTTCTCTGTCCTGCAGTGGGGATCTTGATCTTCTCCTTTGTGGTATTGGAGAATTTTGCCCTGCAATAAAAGTAAACAAGATAATAACAATTACAAGACAAATTACAAATATTTCTTTAAGTTTTCCATAAATATTAAATCAGAACAATGACTTTGGGAGATTGTCCTCAGCACCAGTAGATACAGGCATAATGTCCCTCTATTGCATTCGCCATAATATACTTTGGCTGTACTTGTGACTGCAGTCATCCTGACCCAGATCACTTCTTTTTTATTCTGTCTGTTTTTAGTGAAAATCTGTCTTATCTTCAGTAATAAATCTATCTGTAAACTTTGCAAACTGTTGCACTTGGCTGCCCAGGCATTTAGTCACATTAAGTCAGTTAACCAGTCGCAGAGACTTTGCTGAAAGAGATGTAGCCTGATTTGTGACTAATTGTGTTCCTAATTTACTTGATAAATGTCCCCCAATGTTTTTACTATCCAAAAACAGAGAATAAACCCCCCCTAATAAGCCCCCCACTTTAACTGCTGCAACAGAAGTGTGAAGGGAGGAGCTCCAGTCTAAGGACTCTCCTGCACTATACCTAATACAGGACACACATGTGCCAATTTCCTATAATTCTAACCAGATTTCCATCATAAATACGATTGCCAGTAGAATATATAATAGGAAGCTCTATCTATATGAGAGGTATGTTAGGAAAATGTGTTTATCTGTATTGTTAGCAGAGGTTCCTCGAGACCTAAACATTATTTTAAGGATTCCTTGGGGGGCAAAAATTTTGAGAATTACCGATTTATATAATAATAACAATTCATTATTTCAGCTGTGTGATTGCTCTGTAATAAGGATCTGCATAATATCTTATATGAAAGATTACATCCATAATACGTGGCTCAATTAGCCATAGGCTCCATTCACAAAGCTAACACACCAGGATGTTTTCCAAGGATTGGCAGTTATTTTCTGCTGAGCCATCCAGGGAGATTTGAAAACAAAAACCGTTACATTCTAAAAATAGAATGTCTAAAAATAGATCTCCTTCCCCTTGTGTTAAAGCCGAGTGAAATGATCCTCTGACGAAATCCATTCTTCCCACTAGTTTTACAGATATAAACTCCTATTTCCTATAACCTAGATCTGATTGGAAACTCATTACTGACTTTCTCTTTGATGGACATAAATATTTTCATTTTGGGAATCATCAAATCTAAAAACTACTATTAGAAAATGAAAAACACATTTTGATAAGTGAAAATGATAATATTGAAATGGATCACATTTTAACGGAATGGCCCGTGGGACCCAGAGGCTCTTGCAGGGTGTGGGGTACTTCTGTCTCAGCTTCACCAATGACTCTTGTGTCTGAAGTCATCCTATGTCCACTAGGGGCATAGAATGACTGAGAAATGATATCTTGGACTACATGAGATGGGGCAGTAATGATAATCCACAATATATTCAAGAATGTCTGCAAGAACTAATTACAGGTTGTTGATTCTGAACCCGACAGGTCAATAGAGGAGTGACTGATTTATGTGGGAACACAGACTGTTAAGGGGGTAATTAAGTCTGCTACTGTCATGTAAACTAACCTTAGTCTGGCTTCTAAAGACCT
The DNA here is from genome assembly GCF_905171775.1 of Rana temporaria. Lineage (NCBI taxonomy): Eukaryota > Metazoa > Chordata > Amphibia > Anura > Ranidae > Rana > Rana temporaria. The sequence continues at coordinate 431,791,218 of NC_053492.1, forward strand.
TTCATTGTGTTATGCTAATTGACACTGTATTGTGTGAATTTCTATTGATGATAAATGTGTATTGTATAGCAGGTGAGAAGAGCTTATCTCGGAGTCACCTTGTCTAGGTAAATGAATAGTAATTAGCTCATGTAGATTATCTCGGTGCCAGAAAGTCTGACTAAAAGATGTGTATTGGAGGCTTGTTAGTACCCATTGTATGATGTTGTGGGTGGAGTGTGTCATTGTCTATCTGATTACTGCAGCATCCTTTTTGGTGTATATAAGAGCCTGCCTTCTTAATAAAGATTGTCTATTCGTTTGAACCAAAGAACAGAGCTGTGTGTCTCGTTTCTGGGGAATCTATATGGGCCGTGTTCGTCTGCTGGATTGTGGAGTGTCGATAAGCTATCGTGGGTTGGTGGAATGGGCGCGGTCATGGCTGGGTTCTTAAAGGGGACGTACATGTATGCCCTTGTGCCCAGCCGTGCCATTCTGTCGATGTATATCGTCGTACGGCGGTTCTTAAGTGGTTAAATTGGGATATTTATTATAGTAAAAAAATATTGTGTTTTTTTTTTTTCAAAATTGTCAGTCTTTTTTTGTTTAGAAGGGCAAATAATAAAAACCGCAGAGATGATCAAATACCACCAAAAGAAAGCTCTATTTGTGGGGAAAAAAGGACGTCAATTTTGTTTGGAAGCCACATCGCACGATTGCGCAATTGTCATTCAAAGCGTGACAGTGCTGAAAGCTGAAAATTGGCCTGGGCAGGAAGGGGGTGAAAATGCCCGGTATTGAAGTGGTTAAAAAAAAAATTATTGATTTTTATCCACCGTGCACAGACAAAATAAATTCAAGACTGTCTGAAGGAATATAAGTAAGTGAAAATAAATATAAAGAAAATAAGTGAAATAAATGTTTTAAAATATTAGTCTGCGTATAATCTTTCAACTTGCTTCTTATTATTCGGCATAGGTCTAAAAGCGGGTGGCGGGTTTGTAAGCCCAGCATAGTGATAAATATACAGGAATGTGGTTTTATTCTCAAGTACGTGTTCATTTATTCTGCAGGAAAGACAGGCTATGGCTCTAGTACGGCGAGCCCCTTTGGAAATTCAATTGTTTGTTCATCCAAACACTTAAATCTATATTATTACACTGAATTGATTCATGTTCACTGGGGGGAATATCTTAGTTGTAAAAACACATCCAAATGGATCCGCCATTCTTGTATAAACCAAGATGGTTGAAATCCTCACAGAAGGATCTTTGTAGCTTATATAGCCTCAGCTGTAGAAACCACAAAGCTGTCCGTTCTCTAATGCTTACATCACTGTGCATGCCACTTTATATATGATTCATTATATGAAAGAAGATATATGTACATTGCAGGATCACAAAAAATATTTCAGATAATCGCTAATCACTAGACCTAAAAGGCAAGCTTCACATAATGCAACTATTACCGGTAATAACATTCACAAATATTTATGTACAATGTTCACCTAAAAAAAAAGAGATGTGATTTTTTAATTTTTTTACTGCAGAGGTTTAAGAATAAGCAAAGATAGAAGAACAAACTAGAGGAACTCTTCAGGTTGTAGTTCACCCTGCATGCTTGCTGCTTAACCAATTCAGCTCTGAAAGGTTTGCCCCCCTTCATGACCAGGCCATTTTTTGTGATACGCCACTGCATTATTATGACTGACAGTTACACGGTCCTATGACGTTGTACCCAAATAAAATTGACGTCCTTTTTTTCCCCCACAAATAGAGCTTTCTTTTGGTGGTATTTTATCACCTCTGCGGTTTTTATTTTTTGTACTAGAAACAGAAAAACATAACTAACCTTTTGAAAATAAATAAATATACCGTATATACTCGAGTATAAGCCAAGTTTTTCAGCACATTTCTTTGTGCTGAAAAAGCCCCCTTGGCTTAAACTTGAGTCTCCCCGCTGTGTAATGCGGTCAGTCGGCAGCAGTCCATCCAGGAGGCGTCCGTCCAGTGTAACAAAGGCCCGTCTTCTCCTCGTCCTCGTTCGTGATAGGCGGAACACTGAGAAACTGAATCAGTGTTCCATCTATCACGGACGAGGAGGAGGCAGGGCTTTGTTACACTGGACGGTGGCCACGCTCAACCATCGGGTTGGAAAATATGACAGAACACCGGCCCGCCTCCCCCTCGTCCTTGTCCGTGATAGGGGGAACACTGGGAAACTGAATCAGTGTTCTGTCTATCACAGACGAGGACGAGGAGGAGGAGGCAGAGTTTATTTAAACAGGACGGTGGCTGCGCTCGCGCATGCGCAGAATCATTGGGTTGGAAAATATGACAGAACCCCCGCTGCTGACTGACTGCATGACACCGCGGGAGACTCTGAGGCTTTGTGACACTGGACGGAGATCAGGTACATGAGGCACAGTGGGGCATGCAGATGGGCAGGAAAGGGGTTTACATAAAATGCGTCCCTTGGGAGTGCTTTCTAACTGTTTTGGGGATTATTGCACTATTGAAAAGACAGAGATCCGTGTTCCTGCTTAGTAGAAACACATGATCCCTATCTTCCCTACTAACAGAACGGCAACCTGCCTTGTTTACATAGGCAGACTGTCCTTCTGCCTCTCTCGGGAACGATCGACAAGGTGACGGTGGCCTTCAGGTCTGCCAAGCCCGGTGATTGGCTCACAATGTGTTTTATCAAAGTGAGTGCCCCAGACCTAGAAACTGATTGGTTACTATGCACAGCTGCACCAGTTTTGGTAAATCTCCCCCTTTGTGTCCTTCTTAGTGTCCCCCTTCAACTGTGTTGCAGGCTGGGGTGAGATTGCTTACAGAAATGTTATTGCAAATTTGTAATATTGTAAAGTGATGTGCCTAATGTTGCACAAAAAATGTCCTTCAGTCGTTCTCTTGAAGAAGTGGATCATGGGTTTGAGAAACTCGTCGAAAAATAAATATTTAATCTCCATTATAACTCATCAGCTATTTCAATTTATCACTGTTGTATGACATATTCTTTACATACCATTACAAGTGAGCAAAAATCTGTATGAAGGTATCGCTATAAACACCTGTGAGCGCCATCAGTGTCTTTTTTAAAGATACGCATTTAGATAAAATTTGGAAGATAACTTTTAATTGCTATTAGATGGTAATGGATGATAAAAAAGGAGGGATATAAACCCCCTTAAACCTGCGCACCCTGGATCGACTCAACAAATAAATAATATTAATGTGTAATTTTAAATAAATACAGAGCAGCTCGTAGTAAGGCTGCTTTCACATTGCAGCGTGGAGCCGCGGTGGCGGTATAGCCGCGCTATTTGTAGCGCGGCTAAACCGTCGTATTTACCGCGATATTCGGGCGCTAGCGTGAGGTTTTAACCCCCGCTAGCGGCCGAAAAAGGGTTAATACCGCCCACGTTGCGGGCGGTATTACCGCGCTTTCCCATTGATTTCAATGGGAAGGCGCGGTATAGGAGCGGTGAACACACCGCTCCTATACCGCGGTAAAGATGCGGCTAGCAGGACTTTTGGTGCGCTCCTGCTAGCGCACCGCTTCAGTGTGAAAGCCTTCGGGCTTTCACATTGAAAACTGCAGGGCATGATTTTTCATGCGGTATAGCAGCGCTATTTTTAGCGCTGTACCGCATGAAAAACGCCCCAGTGTGCAAGGGGCCTAAGGCTCAAAAAACCCAAAAGGTTCCTGTACTAATTCAATCTGACTTCTAGGCAACTTGTAGGCAACTTGTACCCATTGATTTCAATGGAAGTCGCCTCAGAAGTCTGATCACTGTCTTAACTGAAGCAACAATACAGGAAGATAACATACATTTTTTTAGGCAAACCCCTCCCCCTCCCTCCCACAGAGCTGATTGTTGTTTGATTGGCCACTGGAAAGCCCCCTGTCTTGGAGGCGACTTGAAGTTGCCTTGTAAGTTGACTGATGATTCATACTCAAGTCGTGTCCAAGTTGCCTCCCAAAGTCGTGCTAGAAGTCGTGTTGCCCCTGTGTGAATGGGCTCTTAGTGGTGAAAAGAAAAAAAAAATAGTGATTGTTATACCGCACTCAACTAAATCATCAGATACAAAACATACATAGAACATAAACAATGTGAATATATTAAATAATGTCCAATGTCCATACACCACCACCGGGTATTTCCAAAACAAGTGACAGTGATGTCTTCTTTCCAAGTTAATCAAATATATGTGAGAATGAGAGTGCAACATCCTACTCACCAAACATACTGTATATGACACCCATTACAGGTAGTCATAACCAGCATGTCAAGCGAAAAAAAAAGATCTGCAGGTCACCGGCCCATGAAGTGGAACACCCATCAGGTAATGGTATGGTAAATCATATAAGTCAAGACGAAAGAGAAAGGCTCCTCATAGTGCTGTTAATTTAAAATTGATTGTATCTAAAAAATGCACTTATGAAAAAGTAGATCAAACAGGCTCATAGAAACAAGCAAGGACGCTGATTATGTTCCAACAGATGGCGGAAGTGACATGGCAAATACTACCTGACTGACGCATTTCGTTATTAATGCCTGACGTCATCAGGTGTCAGGTTTCTTCTGGACTTATATGATTTACCATACCATTTATCATACCATTACCTGGTGGGTGTGCCACTTCATGGGAAGGTCACCTGGAGATCTTTTTTCCGCTTGACATGCTGGTTATGACTACTCGTAATGGGTGTCATATATGTTTGGTATGAAGCCTTTTTTGTCTTCTGGATTGCAGAGTGGCGATGAACTTGTTCAAGTGCCCACATCACTGTCTGGAAGATGTGGACAGTTCCCATTGGCTGTCCAGCAGGGCCGTGCTCTCAGTCTGCAGCAGTGTGATGACATTACAGTGAGGTGGGCAACAAGACCAGTCAGTGGTGTACTTCAATTGCAGCACTTGATCAGCCGCCCTCACTTACAGAAGAGGCACCAGAGTCAGATGGCAGATTCAGGTAAGAAAAAACATCTTTGTAAGGCATTTATTTTAACATGAAAAAGTTATGATTGGATGGGATTGGGGAAGGATTGGGGGCAGATACAATTTGCTTGGAGATGGGCTTCAATGTTTTTTCTATGAGATCCCATGACATATAGTTCTACCCCTAATGTCGCGTACACATTTTCGGGTTGTAAAAAAATGATTTTTTTTTATGTCATTAAAAACTATCGTGTGTGGGCTCCAGAGCATTTTTCACGATGTAAAAAAATGGGCATTAAAAATTTAGAACATGCTCTAATTTTTCACAACGTTTTTAACGTTGTCGTTTTTAACGTCATAAAAAATGGTTGTGTGTAGGCTTTAACGACGTGAAAAAACTGCTCATGCTCAGAAGCAAGTTATGAGATGGGAGCGCTCGTTCTGGTAAAACTACCGTTCCTAATGGAGTAAGCACATTCATCACGCTGTAACAGACTGAAAAGCGAGAATCGTCTTTTACTAACACAAAATCAGCTAAAGCAGCCCAAAGGGTGGCGCTATCTGAATGGAACTTCCCCTTTATAGTGCCGTCGTACGTGTTGTACGTCACCGCGCTTTTCTAGAGCATTTTTTTTTCACGATCGTGTGTAGGCAAGGCCATTTTAACGATCGGGTTGAAAAAAAACGTTGTTTTTTCTAGACCATTAAAAATTTCATTTTTTACAACCCGAAAACCGGTCGTGTGTACGCGGCATAAGCTGAAGCTGTGCTGTATAGCTATAGCTTGGGAATGCGGCTAAATATTATGTAGCCCTTACATTGTTTGTATATTGTCCCGCCACACCTAAAAACCCAAGAAGCTTCACAGGTGCCCTTTGCCTTTAAAGCATTTTATACTGCTCATTTTTCTGAGCCGCGGCTGTGAGTGGTGTTGATTAGAAGCTGTATTTACTGTGTCGGACAAAAAGGTGTGGAAATTAGCTTTTGATTTAAACTGTTGATGAGATAGGGTCAATTTAGCAACGTTAGATGGACAGCTGCACAAAGAATAATAACCAGGGTGATTTGAAATTAAGAAGGAGAATGTGCGATAAGGATGAGTGGGCTGATAGCTTAATGTTTAGCCAGGCCTTAGATTTGTTTTCATGTGGATCCGGTGTCTTTCTCTTACTCTATTTCCCGGCGTCATTCAGGGTCTTTCTTAATGTATAATGCATTTAATATTGTGAAGATGCCATCCGCGCTCTCATGAGCTTCCTCGTTTCAATCATTATCACTCATCTACATACCCACATTTAGAAAGTGGATTGTATCACTCTGTGAAATTGAGCCGCTCCCCCTTCCCCTCCATCTCTGGGTGCTGCTATTAGATAAGTCTCAATGCTCTGTGACTGCTATCTGCTTGGTTGTATCGAACTGGCCTCATTGGCTGATAATTTAGATGCATTTTTATTAGCACCCCTACATTCATATTTTTATATAGGGACCTGTGGCTATTTACCCCATACTGGCTTTCCCAGTAAAGTATACATAGAGTCATTAAAGGGTCGGTCCACCTAAAAGTGATATTACAATGTAGTTATAGCTATAGCACATGGAGTGGGTCTGATATATTCTGGATACCTTAATAGCAAGATTTTCATGCATGAATTCCTCAGCCCCTGGCTAAATGAGAGTTCTGGGATTTCCAGATTCTCTTGCATTCTCCATAAAGTAAAATAAATAAACGATTTAGCAGGGCAAGTGGTTACCCTCATAATGGCCATAGCAGGTGTCCATTCCTAAGGAGAAAGCACAGAGATTCTACCAATAAAGTCATCTGAGAAATAAAAAAAACACTTTAGATAGTTTAAAAAGCGTAATCCCTCCACCCCCCCCCCTTTTCCTTAGGCCCTACCGCCCAACCAACTCCTTTTTTTTTATTTTTATGATAAATGCTGGATTGAGGAGAGCTGATACTGGAAAGGACAAAATGGGGGGGTAATTTTGAAGCTTTAAAGGGGTTGTAAGTGTAGCGCTACCCCCTCAGGAGCCGCTGATTGTTTTGGGATCGGCGTATTAAGTTACCTCTATATGTTGTCTAGGGGTGAAGGTAGTGAGTAGAGCAATCAGCGAATGTCCAGTTCGTAGATAAGGTTTTCTGAATGCTTTATTTCTTGGCCCAACACGACCAACATCAACGTGAGGTAGACAGAAAAGGTTGATGAAGTAAAGGAACTCTGCGGTATCAGGCTTGGATGAAAAGAAAGCAATCCTGCTCTCAGAAATAGTAGTACAGTTCGTCGCCACTCCAGCCAGAGTGGGTGAAGTGCCTCCAGACAGACCCCTGCCACAGGCCTGGCAGCCGAAGTGCCACTTTAAGGTTGCTGGGAGGAACAGGCCTCTGCACAGACCTGGCTCTAGTGGGCCCTCTGCCACAGGCCTAGAACTTGGATGAGCTAAATAGTTGAGCTCATCCTCCGAGTAAATTGTGCTAGGGTCACCGGTTGACAGTGGAAGTATACCTGTCAATGCTCCGGTCACCAGATCCCAGATGATTCGTTCAAGCCCTTTCGGATAACCTGCCTCCGGGTTCTCCTCAAGCCGATCCCCCACCGAACGGCATACAGCCTGGGATCTTCTCAATAGAAGGGGGACCCAGTAAGTCACTGGGGCCCCTTAGTTGCATCAGTTGCTCCAGGTCAGGGGGGCCCAGAGTCTGGAACCCTGCGTAGTGCGCGACCCCAGGCCAGGTAGGCCATAGTGGTGGGGACCGCGATGTGCGCACACCCTAAAGGTGGGTGCCGCACCTGGAACCAGGAACCCGCAAAGAACCCAGAACAACGGCTTCCGCCACAGAAATACTCCTCCCCAGCATGCCCCGCGAGGGAGAACTCCTCCAATTGGCTGCTGAGGAAAAGCGACTCCGCCTGGACCTCTCTGGCGCCACCTGCCGACCAGGGATGACACCGCATCCCTAGAACGCAGTCTGACCCACAGAACAATCCAGATTTTGCGACAGCCAAATTTAACACAATTAGGAATGAGAGCAATTTACCTCTCTCATTCCCCCTCTAACTTTAGCGTAGTGCCCTTACTGAAAGTAAAGGGGGCGCTTCATAAGCCTTCGTGTTTTTTTACCTGCATTAAGGTGAAAAAACACCTTTCATTGTCCGGCCCCCCAGCCCCCCCTATTTTACTTACCTGAGCACCAAATTTCCGTGGGCGCGATCCCACCGTCGCTCTCTCCACGGGTTCTTGGCTCTTCATTGGATAGATTGATAGCAGTGCAGCCATTGGCTCCCGCTGCTGTCAATCAAATCCAATGACGCGGGCGCCTGGGCGCGGGGGGGCAGTGCCGAGTCCTGCATTCGGCGGCACAGGAGCGCGCCCACAAGGTAACCCACTTGGTAGAGCGCTTCCCAGAGGGGGTTAACTGATGCGGGGAGGAGCCAAGAGAGCCACCATGGGACCCCAGAAGAGGATGTTTAGGGCCACTCTGTGCAAAACCAACTGCACAGTGGAGGTAAGTATGACATGTCTGTTATTTTTCTTCTTTTTTTTTATCGAATCTATAGTATCACTTTAAAGTCATTGTAAACCCTCAAATTTAATACAACCTATTCAGTTTAAAAAAAAAAAGAAATGAAAGGCAAAACATTTGTGAATAAAAAAACACACATTATAAATACCCCTTTTCCCCTTTGTTATAAGTTATCAATTCCCTCTGTTCTCAGCTGCCTAAGAGCTAGGGGAGGAGAAATAGCAGCACACTGAACTTCCCAGTGAAAAGTTGTCCTTGGTGGGGGGGGGGGAGAGGACAGGGGAAGTCTAATCATTGGAGGAGAGCAGGCAGAGTTCCCAGCATAGCTAGAGAACTGACCAGGCTGTGTTCTCCTGCTTAGTGTGGTCATTTTTTAATAGGAAAGCAGAGGGACTGAACCCCAGGGATTTCACACAAAGGAGGCAATGCAAAAGAGAACAGGATACTTTGTTCATGCAAGTACATGGTACAGCAGCCACATATAAGGAATATGAAATGTTGAGTTTACATTATCTTTGAATCTTCAGCATTTACCAAACACTGAAATATCAGTTTTGGGCAGACAGACCCAATAAGAGCCTGATCCAATCAAAGAGACAATTTATCCGTTTTTAGTGGTCATTAGGGATATCAGTGAAATTTGCCATCTGTGAAACCTCTTCTGTTTATTCACTGAGCTGTTTAGGTGAAATTAGCTTGAAAAAAACAAGGGATCTTCTATATTTTTTTCTTTATTTAGAGGGTGTTGAGTTTTGAGGTTTATTTTGCGTACCGGTAGTTTATTTCAGTTAGTATTCTGTTAGTGTTTAGTGTATTAGTGTCTTTGTTTTTTACCTTTTTGTGAGTATTTGAATGCCATTTGTTACTCTGTTGTTTTATATATTTTACTTTTTACTTATTTTCTGTGAAAAAAAATATATAAAGTGACAAACTTAATGAGAGACCTTTTTGTTGCAAGAACAGATCTAGGATGGTTAAAAGTAGCTTCTGTAACCCTCATGGACCATTTAAAGTTTATTGCGCCCTTAAAAACCAACAAAAAAATATTAAATTTACCTTTATTACACATTATTTCAAAATAGTGACATTTTACTAAAATCTCCAATTGAATTATATTTTGCTAAAAGGGTAAAAATGAATGCATCAAAGTCTCTCAATTTTCATCAAAATTTTGAGAAAATTAAAACTCGATTTTGTTTATAGCTAGTGGTCCTTGCGGCTGAGGTTTAGGATTGCCATGAATTCGGGGAAATCCTGAAGGTTTGAGATTTGTGGTCTCAATTTGTTTGACGTTTTTTACAAACCATATTGCGCTTCATGGCCTTTGAACTATGGCCAACTTGTTTAGATAGGCCAAAGGGGGCTTCTGATTATGCTACCCCCCCTCACTATAAGGGGGGGGACACAGAGCAGGCATAGTGTCAGGGTCATAATGTGTTAGGAGCTGTTGAAGGGAAAGCTAACAAATTGCATAAGGAGAAATTAGAGTCAATTATAAAGCTATGCTTTATGTATGGCTCCATGGGGAATCAACCCTGCCTTTATTATATTTAATGTTTTAGGGTTCTTTGATTTTCATGTTATTTTGTGGTTGATTAAAAGATCAGCAGCCACCTGACCATAGCCTTATTTTTCTGCAAGGCTTCTTTAAAAATAAGCTTTTGTTTTAGGGGTTGTAGTTGGGGATTTTAATTTACGGTATATTGGAATATATTGATTTTAATTGTATGTTGGTTTTTTTTTATGTATGGTTTATTTTTTGTTGGCTTTATTTATTTAAATGCTTTTGTTGTTGTTTTATTTTAAATGTTGGTAAATATATTTTATTACTTTATTTAAAGCAGTATTAAATCCAAAAGCAAATATTTATTATATTGCAGCTTACCCATTCTTAGATGTGATGGCCGTATTTTCGGAATTTCATTTTTATATTCCACCTATCCATCCACCCACCTATCCACCTACCCATCCATCCACCCACCTGTCCATCCACATCCATCCACCCACCTGTCTATCCATCCATCCATCCACCTACCTATCTATCCACCCACCCATCCATTCATCCATCCAACCATCCACCTACCTACCTATCCATCTATCCACCCACCTATCCATCCACCCACCTATCCACCTACCCATCCATCCACCCACCTGTCCATCCACATCCATCCACCCACCTATCTATCCATCCATCTATCCACCTACCTATCTATCCACCCACCCATCCATTCATCCATCCAACCATCCACCTACCTACCTATCCATCTATCCACCCACCTATCCATCCACTTATCCATCCACCCACCCATCCATCCACCTACCCATCCATCCACCTATCTATCCATCCATCCATCCACCTATCCATCCATACATCCACGTATCCATTCATCCATCCTCCCACCTATCCATACATCCACCCACCTATCCATCCACCTACCCATCCATCCATAAATCCACCCACCCACCTACCTATCCTTCCATCCTGCTACTCACCAACCTATCATCCATCCTGCTACTCACCTACCTGTCCATCCATCCACCCACCCACCAACCCACCTATCTATCCATCTATCCCTGCACACCCCTTCCTGTTGGTTGTGTATATCCTGGCTGTCCCTCCACGTTCCTAGATGAAAGCAGTTTTATTTTTTGGTATTGTCCAAAAGCTGACAATACTCTGTCCAATCTCCCTTTTCCCTTTTTCAGCAGACAATATACAATACAGTCTGTGCAATGTCCTATAGATCTGCCAACTACTATGTAGTGCAAAAGCTTGCCTTGGGTGGGGGGTGGTGTTTTGCGCCCCCCCCCCCCTAAAATTTTGACCACCAGCCGACACTGAATTTAAGGAATATTATTCCCCAAGTATGTTATTTAAAAAAAGTTAATTTCCTTGCTGTATGGTATTTTTGATTATTTTTTATGTATTTTTTGCATATGTGCTTTCCACGCCTTTTATAGTATGTATCTATTATTTATAAAATGGTAAGACTTTAACAAGACTCATTCCCTCATTATAGTCTTCAATGGTATTGACTTCTAAGATTGGGTTCGCTGAATATTAAACAAAATTTGCCAAACCCTTGACAAATTTGACCAGGGCAGGTTCGCTACATCACTAGTGGTTATCAGTGGATTGAATCAGTCACCTTTTTCCCTAAAAGCAAGATATTCTCAATAGAGCCTATGGCCCAGTCTTTAAAGCATTATACAGCTGAAAGGGGTATCACCAGGGCTCAAGTCCTGCGGGAACGGAGTTCCTGCACTTTTTTCACAGCAGGAACTCAGTTCCCTTTGCAGGACTAGAGCAGCCGAGAGCAGCCGAGCCGCCCAAGCCAATCCTTCACTAAGCGGCGATGCCCAGCTCGAGTCACTGTCAGGGGTAGGCGAACCTTAGTAATCCTTTATGTTACTGGCCGCTTCCTGTATATGGATTCATCAGGTAGTGTGCGGGTATTCCATAACTTCTTCGATGCCGCAATGTCTCCTGGGAGCTTTTGTCATTGTTTCCAGGAGACATTGCGGAGGTCTGCCGCGAGTTATCGCAGGATTTAGAAAGAGCTTGCGGTTTAGTAATTATGCATATGAGTGTATAATTTTTTTATTTTTTTGGGTGGGAGTTCCCACACTTTTTTCCCCAGGACTTGACCCCTGGGTATCACCATCCCCCTAGCAGATAATTCAGTGTATAAAATGCATGCATAGTGTAGTTCTCCAAAGAGAAAGTGACATCCCAATAAGGTGCTTCCAGATTTAGAAGACTATGGAGCGTTGGTAGGATTATCTTGCCACTGGAATCTCCAACAAACAGAGGAGTATGTATGTATCACCATTGGATAAGGAAATATCCATTATAAGTGGACTTACCCTTGAAGGTACTTATAAGAATTAGATATTGTTCAGTATTTCATTATATAAGGTGATTCTCTCCTGATCCATTCAATTTCAAACAGATAATGTGATTGTGACAGTGGCAACCACTTCCATCTAATGCTTCTTGGGAAAGAGGACAGTCAAGTTGGAATCTCCCAGCCAATTGCTTTTGTTCTTTCTACTGTAAATTAAGTTGGCACAATGGTGTCTGCAGAGTACATAAATATGCACTCTTGACCAATGCAAGCATACAAGCTTATGCACCTTTCTTTAGAAGGAAAGGTTGTTTGGTGTAGGTATGATATACTCGCATCTAGTAATGAGCAGTGAATATAAGGAATATAATCTTGCAGTCATTCTACTAATTTTGTGATTGGCGTAATCACACACTTTTACTGATAGAGCTTTTTGTGCGTGGAAGGGTGTGTATTTAAAGTAGTTTAGTTTAGTTTACTTGCATTGTAATTTGTTGTTCTTTATGTTTGTGGTTATGTAATTTTTTGCATGTTAGATGTTATTTGTAAAACGTATGTGGCTTTACATTTATTTTTTCACTCTATTTTTATTCATTATGTGATAAAAACTGTAAATTATTAAAGCTAAGGCCTCATACACACAAACATTTTCCTCGACAGAATCCATCAAGAAACTTGGTGGGAGAGCTTTTTTTGCCAAGGAAAACAGTCGTGTGTATGTTTTTCATTGAGGAAACTGTCGAGGAACTCGACGAGAAAAAAAAGAGAACAAGTTCTCTTTTTCCTCGACGGGAGTCTCAATTTCCTCGTCGTGTTCCTCGTCGGGCTGGTTTTCGACGAGAAACACGTTTGTGTGTATGCTAAGAAACTTGCGCATGCTCAGAATAAAGTATGAGACGGGAGCGCACCTTTGGTAAAAGTAGCGGTTGTAATGGAGATAGCACATTCGTCACGCTGTAACAGACTGAAAAGTGCAAATCGTCTCTTACCAAATTTTTACTTAACACGCAGCAACATGAGATTAGCAAAAGCAGCCCCAAGGGTTGTGTCAGTGGAATCGAACTTCCCCTGCCGTTGTATGAGTTGTACGTCACCACGTTTGAGAACAAGGAGATTTGGTCTTGACAGTGTGTACGCAAAGAAAGCTTGTCAAGTTTCTCGACAAGCCTGACAAGGAACTCGTCGAGGAAAACGATTTGTTTCAATTACGATGAGTTCCTCGAGGCCTAAGTGGAAGCCAATTTTTTAGGACAAGAGCAGGTCCGGGATAGTTGAAAGCAGTTTCTATAACCCTCGAAAGCCATTCGAAGCTCAATGCAGTCTTAAAAACCACCTTAATTTTTCTTCGATATAACGCCAATACATTTTATCAAAATGGCGGAATTGTCTCAAGTTTTACCTGAATTTTGGAAAAATAAAAACTTTTTTTTTTTTTAAATGTATCCAACTTCTTATCATCTGGGCTTTCATGATGATCCAATGGCTTCAGTACTTTTTGTGTCTATATTACCAAAAGTATTGGGACGCCTGCCATTAAATACACATGAACTTTAATTTCATCCCTGTCTTGGTCTGTATAGTTAAATATTGAGTTGGCCCACCCTTTGCAGCTATAACAGCTTCAACTCTTCTGGGAAGACTGTCCACAAGGTTTAGGCATGTGTCTATGGGAATGTTTAACCATTCTTCCAGAAGCGCATTTGTGAGGTCAGGCACTAATGTGGACGAGAAAGCCTGGCTAGCAGTCACCACTCTAATTCATCCCAAAGGTGTTCTATCGGGTTAAGATCAAGACTCTGTGCAGACCAGTCAAGTTCCTCCACCCCAAACTCGCCCATCCATGTCTTTATGGCCCTTGCTTTGTGCATTGGTGTGCAGTGTTGGAACAGGAAGGGGTTATGCCCAAACTATTCCCACAAAGTTGGGAGTATGAAATTGCCCAAAATGTCTTGGTATGCTGACGCCTTAAGGCCTCGTACACACGACCGAGAATCTTGTCTATAAAAACCCGTAGTTTTCCCTGACGAGATTCTTGGCAAGAAACTCTTGCCGCCTTAGTGTACAGACTTTCGTTTCAAAAGAACTGCGGTTCTCTTGAAAGGAAAGAACACGGTGATGTCATCGCGTACTACGAGCATGTGCTCGTCACATTCGATGCCGTCGCTGCCATCTTGCTTCACCCTACCTATGCCGTGGAAGCTACTGCGCATTCGTCAAAGTTATTTCGAGCATATGCGGGTTTTCACGGTGACAGGTAAGTATACACACTCTCGGGTTTCTCGTCTGGATCAGGCCGACAAGAATCTCGATGAGAAAAAAGAGAGCAGGGTCTCTTTTTTTTCTCGTCGAGATTCTGGCCAGATTTCCTGATGAGAAACCTGAATACCTCTTACACACGAACGGTAATCTCGGTAAGAAGCAGTTTTCTTGCTGGTTTTTGCAGAGAAAACCGGTCGTGTGTACGAGGCTTGAGAGTTCCCTTCACTGGAACTAAGGAGCCAAGCCCAACCCCTGAAAAACAACCCCACACCATATTTCCCCCTCCACCAAATGATTTGGACCAGTGCACAAAGCAATGTCCATAAAGACATGGATGAGCGAGTTTGGGGTGGAGGAACGTGACTGGCGTGCATGGAGTCCTGACCTCAACCCAATAGAACATCTTCTGGAAGAATGGTCAAACATTCCTAAACCTTGTGGACAGTCTTCCCAGAAGAGTTGAAGCTGTTATAGCTGCAAAGGGTGGGCCAACTCAATATTGAACCCTATGGACTGGGATGCCATTAAAGTTCATGTGCTTGTAAAGGCAGCCATCCCAATACTCTTGGTAATATAGTCTATCTATCTACCTATCTACCTATCTACCTATCTATCTATCTATCTATCTATCTATCTATCTATCTATCTATCTATCTATCTGTCTATCTATCTACCTTTATATCTACCTATTATCTATCTATATATCTAGCTATCTATTATATTTATCTATTCCGCCTTCCCACTTACAACAAAATTCATCCTTGAGGATGGATGGAATTTATTACTCATTATCTATCTGTCCAGCTATCTATCCTCACTTATCTGCATTCCTTTCTACCTGTAAATAATTAGCATTTTTCTATAGAAGTCCTTTGCTGAGCCACTTCATATGCCTAGTTCATCCCACCTACTACATCGACTTTGTTGTCATTATTAGGATTGTATGAAGTCATGTTATGGCTGAGGAACTCTAATGAAAATAATTATTTCTCATATGCTATCATAAATATAAAAGCCAGACACATCAATAGTGCTGGGGTGTGTAGTTGCAGGTCTTTCCAGAAGTATTTCTCACTGGTATTTATGGTCAGCGACACATTACCTCTCCCTTTCTGTCTTCTCAACCCTTCCTGGAACATACAGATCAATAGCTGTTATTAAGTCTGCATTTATGAGGTGAGTTAAATGACCACAATTCTCAATATTAGCACACGAATATGGCATGTTCTGAGGCCGCGGGACATAATGCAAAGGGAAGTGTATGATCTCCTCCATATCATTAACAACCATTGTCGGCAGGAAGGCATTGTAAGGCCAGGTCACGAGCGCTCAGACCGCACCTGCTGCAAACCACAGACAAAAGGCTTTAAAGGAGCATGAAGCCTGAAACAAAAGATTACATTACCTGATAAAATAGTAATAACTTTTACAATTATGGATGTAAACATCTACAAGCCTTTGCAGGAAATTAGAGGTTTGACATTTAATGGACAACATGTTTTAAAAAAATCCAAACACTGAAATTGCAAGTTAAAAAACAGTGCATGCTTGAATGCTATGTACTAAAGACAAATAGACTGTGCACTTTGCAATGGGCAGTTGCACTCTACAAGTTGCTCCACAGCTTATTAAATAATCTAAAGCTTCATTTGCAAAGAATACGCAATCAGTAAAAGAAAGAAAAAATGGAAAACCGATATATCTCTTTCTTGTAAAAGAAAAAAACAATATATCTCACCTACAAAGAAAAAGAGCCGCTGCTCCAGGTGTATGATGATAACCTGAGGTGGAATATCTCGTAGACTGCCAGCCCCGGCCCGCCTCTGTGGGAAACTTGTAAGAAAAGAAATGGCTGCACATCCAGGAATTCCGATTGCCTTTTATTGTTCAAAGTGATAACACCAAAGACACCAACACGAGGTCACATAGACACATTTCACACAAACATCTTGTGCTTAATCATGATTAAGCACAAGATGTTTGTGTGAAACGCGTCTACGTGACCTCGTGTTGGTGTCTTTGGTGTAATCACTTTGAACAATAAAAGGCAATCGGAATTCCTGGATGTGCAGCCATTTTTTTTCTTACAATATATCTCACCTGGGAACCCGCGTGAACTAGAGGCACAAAATCAGACACATACACACGTTTATATAAAAAAATATATATATTTAATTTAACAAGTTCCTTTAAATAATTGATAAAAACAAGGCTTCCAAATGAGCCAAAGCAAGGGGAACAACCCCAAGAAAGATACCCTCAAAATACAATGTAGGAGAAGAGTAATTGTAAATATCCAAAGTGAATGACATGTACATATCGTCCAAATATTCTTGTCTGATTGGCGGTAAAAATTAAGCCTTGTTTTTATCCCCTTCCTGCCCAGGCGAAATTTCAGCTTTCAGCACTGCGTCGCTTTAAATTAAAATTGTGCGGTCGTGCGACGTGCCTCCCAAACAAAATTGACGTCCTTTTTTTCCCACAAATAGAGCTTTCTTTTGGTGGTATTTGATCACCTCTGCGGTGGGGCAGATCCACAGAGATCTGCATCCGCGCAGCGTATCAGAGATACGCTACGCCGCCGTACCTTACCTGGCTTTAGTTCAAATCCTTAAAGATTTTGCGCCGTAAGTTACGGCGGCATAGTCTATCTCTGGCGGCGTAACGGCGCGTAATTCAAATCGGCGATTAGGGGGCGTGTTTCATTTAAATGAAGCGCGTCCCCGCGCCAAATGAACTGCGCATGCACCGTCCCTAAATTTCCCGCCGTGCATTGCGCTAAATGACGTCGCAAGGACGTCATTTTTTTTAACATAGACGTGAATTACATCCATCCCGATTCACGGACGACTTACGCAAAAAAAATAAAAAAATGTAAATGAAATGCGGGAACGACGGCAAGTCTAACTATATGCCGCAAAACATCAGCTTTAACTATACGCCGGAAAAAGCCGACTAGAGACGACGTAAGAAAATGTGACGGCCGTGCGTGCGTTCGTGGATCGTCGGAAATAGCTAATTTGCATACTCAACGCGGAAAACGACGAGAACTCCACCCAGCGGACGCCAAAGTATTGCACCTAAGATCCGAAGGCGTACGAAGCCATACGCCTGTCGGATCTAACCCAGATGCCATCGTTTCTTGGTTTGAGGATTTAAACCAAAGATACGACGCGGGAAATTTGAAAGTACGCCGGCGTATCAGTTGATACGCCGGCGTACTCTCTTTGTGGATCTACCCCAATATTTTTTACTTTTTGCTATAATAAATATCCCATTTTTTTTTAAAAAATCCGTTTTTTTCTCAGTTTAGGCTTATATGTACATATTTTTGGTAAAAAAAAAAAGAATAAAAAAATCGCAATAAGCGTATAGTGATTGGTTTGCGTAAAAGTTATAGGGCCAAATTCTCAAAAGAGATACGCAGACTTAACTGCTGTTCAGCCTGCGTATCCCTGTGCCTAACTTTGGAAACGATTCTCAAAAGGCTTTTTCCAAAGTTAGGCAGAAAATCTGACATGTGTAAGACACTTACACGGTCAGATTTTAGGATGCAGTACCGCATCCGCCACTGGGGGCATTTCTCATTGAAATGCAGCTTTGCGTATGCAAATGAGGACTTAAGCAGATTTTCAAAGCATTTCAGCACTTTGATTTCTGCGTAAGTTCCGAATTTGCCTGCGCAAAACTAGGGCTGGTTTTATAATGTGGAAAGTTAGCCAAACCTTGTAAAGGCCCATTCCAGCGAGGGCATTTGGTATGCATTCCTGAGGGAGAACTCCACGGCAATTTTTAAATTCAAAACCGGCATGGGTTCCCCCCCCAGGAGCATACCAGGCCCTTAGGTCTGGTATGGGTTGTAAGGAGACCCCCCCACGCCGAAAAATTGACGTAGGGGGTCCCCCTACAATCCATACCAGACCCGTATCCAAAGCACGCTACCCGGCCGGTCAGGAATGGGAGTGGGGACGAGCGAGCGTCCCCCCCCCTCCTGAGCCGTGCCAGGCCGCATGCCCTCAACATGGGGGGGTTGGGTGCTCTGGGGCAGGGGGGCGCACTGCGGGCCCCCCCACCCCAGAGCACCCTGTCCCCATGTTGATGAGGACAGGACCTCTTCCCGACAACCCTTGCCATTGGTTGTCGGGGTCTGCGGGCGGGGGCTTATCGGAATCTGGGAGTCCCCTTTAATAAGGGGGCCCCCAGATACCGGCCCCCCACCCTAAGTGAATGGATATGGGGTACATCGTACCCCTATCCATTCACCTGGAGGCAAAAAGTAAAATTTAGTAAACACACAACACAAGGCTTTTTAAAATAATTTATTATTCTGCTCCGGATGCCCCCCCTGTCTTCGTTATTAGCTCAATTACCAGGGGGGGCTTCTTCTTCCACTCTCCG
Source organism: Rana temporaria (assembly GCF_905171775.1). Lineage (NCBI taxonomy): Eukaryota > Metazoa > Chordata > Amphibia > Anura > Ranidae > Rana > Rana temporaria. The sequence goes on from NC_053492.1 coordinate 431,810,171, forward strand.
GGGGTCTTCTCCGCTCTAGACAGTATGCTGGATGTAATGATATATATGATTTTTAGGGTGAACCTCCACTTTAATACAGCGAACAGCGCTATAAAAACGCACTGATTACTGTATAAATGTGACTGGCAGGGAAGGGGTTTACCCTAGGGGGCAAGGAAGGGGTTAAATGTGGATCCTGGGAGTGATTCTTACTGTGGGTGGAGGGGACTGACTGGGGGAGGTGACCAATGCTGTGTCCCTATGTACAAGGGACACAGCATCAGTCTAATCTCCCTGACAGGACGTGGAGCTCTGTATTTACACACAGAGCTCCACGTCCCTGCTCTAAAACTGACGATCGCGGGTACCTGGCGGACATCGCGGCCGCCAGGCACGCGCATCGGCATCGCGGTGACGAAGCGTGCGCGCCCCCCAGTGGCCGGAGGACCCGAGGCCGTAAAAAGACAGCCTCCCGGATTTATAGAGCCACCTGGAGGCTGTCTTTTTACCATGGCCTGGGTCTGAAAGAGGTAAAAACCACCCTCTCTCACATGGGTTCCCACTTGAGATATATCTGTTTTGTAGGATGTGGCAAACTCTAGAAAGCTGATTTGCTAAAAATAAAGAAAAACATACAGTATTTTTGCTTGCACATGATTTAAAGATGGAAGTCAGCAGAGCTTCTGCTCATTTACTAAGCTCTGGAGCAACTGTTCTTGCAGAGTGCAACTGCGCTTTGGAAAGTGTACAGTCTATTTGCCTTTAGTAAATCAATCCCTATGTGCCATATTCAGGTCTTCCAGCTGCTGTGCAAGTTCTAGGATTCTTTATGACCTCTTGGTTTCATCTCTGCTGGCTGCACAGTGCAGAGATCATAGGCTTTCCACATCTCCCTCTCAGTATGCCATTAGGCACCTACATTTTCATAAGGGGCAGAAACACTCTTTGCGCAAAACAATGGGGGTTATTTACGAAAGACAAATCCACTTTCCACTACAAGTGCAAACTACACTTGAAATTGCACTGAAAGTGCACTTGGAAGTGCAGTCACTGTAGATCTGAGGGGTAGATCTGAAATGAGGGGAAGCTCTGTTGATTTTATTATCCAATCATGTGCAAGCTAAAATGCTGTTTTTTATTTTCCCTGCATGTCCACCTCAGATCTACAGCGACTGCAATTTCAAGTGCACTTTGCACATGTAGTTTGCAGTTGTAGTGCAAAGTGGGTTTGCCTCTAGTAAATAACCCCCAGTGTGGCTCCTGCTAGTTCTACCCTCTGTCCTCTCTTCTCATTTACTAGAAGCTGCTTTTCATAAAATGGGGAGGGATTAGGGATGTATAGAACAGCCCTATTACACACCAGTTCCTGGAAAAGAATGAGAATAATTCTTACAGATAAGTTCCTACAAGGGAATGATTACATCACTGTCCTCAGATGGTAGTGCTGCCTTCATCACCTCCCTCTATGCTGATGAACAGACCCAACAAGATGGCAAACGGATAATAAATAGATCTATCTATCTATCTATCTATCTATCTATCTATCTATCTATCTATCTATCTATCTATCTATCTATCTATCTATATATATATATAGATAGATAGATAGATATGCATGCATGTTTTATTTTAGGTTCCAATCCAGAGTGTTTGCATAAAAACAAAAATCATTTTGAAGGCTATGCTTGCTAAGTGCTGGACGATGAAGAGCATCAAAGGTGGTGTAATTTTGTGGCAGCATTTTACCTGGCCAAGGTTGCCATACACTTCAGACTACCACAATGTCCATGCTGCAACCCCCCCCCCCCCCCCCACACCGATAGTGACATATGTACTGAGCCATCCAGCCCAGTGCCTGCATTTAGACCTGTTGTTTGTAGGGAGATGTATCAAGTGATGCTGTATTTGATATTTTAATTTAACATGTCCAGGCAAGAATCCACTTGAATGTTTCCACTAGATGTTTGCAAGGACTGGACTGTGTATCAACAATAAAGCGTATTAAAACCAAAAAATAAAAGTAATGACAATTCTGCAACTGAGCAAATTTCAGTGATTTTGAATTGATTACATTATTGAATCATTTTTATTGTAATTATATTATTATTTGTTATAATTATGTATAATTATGTATTATATTATAATTTATGATTTTGTTTTTCAAACTTTTTCATACCCGGGATGTCTACTAGACTCTTGTTCGGACAGATTTAAGTGAGTTATTACCAAGAATTGCAGGACTACAATATAAAACGACAAATGTCCTTGCAAAATAATGGTACCGCTTTTAGCACCTAAAATCTGAAATAATCATACCGCCAGGGAGGTTAAAGCGGGAGTTCACCCATAAAAAATTTTTACCCTTAGATTGATGCTCATTTTGTCTAGGGGAATCGGCTAGTTGTTTTAAAATCGAAGCAGTACTTACCATTTTAGAGATAGATCTTCTCCGCTGCTTCCAGGTATGGGTCTTCGGGAGCGGGCATTCCTATTTTGATTGACAGTCTTCCGAGAGGCTTCCGACGGTCGCATCCATCGCGTCACGAGTAGCCGAAAGAAGCCGAACGTTGGTGCGGCTCTATACTGCGCCTGCGCACCGACGTTCGGCTACTTTCAGAAAATCGTGACGCGATGGATGTGATCGTCGGAAGCCTGTCGGAAGACTGTCAATCAAAATAGGAACTCCCAGTCCCGCAGCCCATACCCGGAAGCGGCGGAGAAGATCGCTCTCTACAACGGTAAGTACTGCTTCGATTTTAAAACAACTAGCCGATTCCCCTAGACAAAATGAGCATCAATCTAAGGTTAAAAAATGTTATTTCCGGGTGAACCCCCACTTTAAGTCACTAGATCGACCAGACTCTTCTAAATAAGGTATTTATACTTTTTTTTAAGTGTGGAGGGGTCTCAGGTGGGGGGTGGGGGGATGTCACATTAAACTAGAGATAGGCTTCAAGTCCACCATAAAAACTCAGTCTTAAGCCTCATACACACGATTGGACTTCCATCTGACTTTTCCGTGGGTTTTGGTCCGAGTGGGCATTGGCCGTGAACTTGTTCTGCATACACACGGCAGATAATTTTCAGCCAACTTTCACCAAATCATGTTGTTTTCCAGCTTTTTACTGCAACCCTTTGGGCAACTTCTGCTATTGTTGTCTGATCTTTAGCATTGGTTCTGAGCATGCGTGTTTTTACTTTGGACTTGTGTACACACGATCGGATTATCCTCCATCGGACATTTGTTTCCTGGAAAGTTTGACAGCATTCACAGCAAACATTTGTCCAATGAAAAACTGAAAACAATTGTCCGATGGAGCATACAGACGGTCGGATTGTCCGCTCAAACACGTCCATCGGACCGCTGTTGTCAAAAAGTCTGATCGTGTGTATGGGCCTTTAGGCTGTCAAAATCCAAGTATATCAAATTACTACTTTGTAATCCAAATGTTATCCTGCATGCTGGATACTTTTTATGTATATAATGTGATTAAATTGATATTAACATGGGACACTAGAGATATACAGCATAATGACAATCGCATTGAACATTTTTTAAAGCCAAGCAAATTTCCAGGGACAGAAGTTTCTTTCCAGGGACAAATCTTTAAAGCCTGTTAATGTCCTTAGAATATGGGGACATTTGACGACGATAACTGTACTAATGTGACCTGCTTTACGGAATCGCTACAATCCTGCACCCCACTTTAACCGTTGTGTAATTTATTAGCACAAAATTCAGCCACGGCGGTTGAATTTAAAATTCACATTCTGCATTGCGGACTGAGCCGAATATTACTGTAACCTAGTTAGTCTCCTGGCAGTCGCCATCTATCATTAATAATAGTTGAGAAAGTGAAATGTCAGGTTGGTGGGACAATGAACATTTTGCAGCCTAAACCTGGATTAACACATCCTGAAAGAATTCTTGATTGATCACCGTCATAACAGCGCATAGATTATAGCGAGCACATTAAAATTGTGCTCTTTCTTTGTCCAGAATCAGGCCTTCATAGATAGGATTACTGAACGGCACACGCAGACCTCCCTCCCACATCCAATCCTTTTTACAGGAAAAAAAGGTCACTGTGTTATCTATTAACTTTTCTTATATAAGTAAAAGACATTTCCATTTTTCAGCCGTAGATTACCCACAGACGTAAGATGGCAGTCTTAAAAATCCTGCAATTTTCACCATTTGTTTGCCAAAGAAAACGCCTGTCAAAGTGAACCTCATTGCTCAATATGTTAGCTTTCAGCATCAGCTGTATGGAGTGATATAGCACAGAGCTCCTGGTTATGATGACAAGGTCCTCAGTGTCTTCTTGTAATCCTAACACTAACCCTTCCTATAAATCTAACAGTAAACTTCCCCTTTTATCCTAACAATAACCCTCGCACTAACCCTCCGCATTACCCTCACACCAACACTCCTAGTGGCTTTAACCCCAACCCTTTATGTAACCCTAACCCTATATAAACAAGGCATTTCCCTGTTCTGCCTAGTGACAGGACAGTGATCTACTGCTTCCTGTCATCGGGAGCAGTGATCACTGTCGTGTCACTTGTAGCCCAGCCCCCCCCCCCCCACAGTTAGAATCACTCTCTAGGACACACTTAACCCCTTCATCGGCCCCTAGTGTTTAACCCCTTCCCTGCCAGTGTAATTTACACAGTAATCAGTGTTTTTTTATAGCACTGATCGCTGTATAAATGACAATGGTCCCAAAATAGTGTCAAAAGTGTCCGATGTGTCCAGGATTAATGTCAGGCCCCGTACACACGGCCGAGAAACTCGATGGGCAAAACACATCGTTTTGCTCGTCAAGTTCCTTGTGAAGCCGCCGAGGATCTCGGCGAGCCAAGTTTCCCCGTTGACTAACGAGGAAATAGAGAACATGTTCTCTATTTGGCCTGACGAGATCCTCGTCGGTTTCCTCGGCCGAAAGTGTACACACGACCAGGTTCCTCGGCAGAATACGGCTCCCATCGAGTTTCTGGCTGAATTCTGCAGAGAAACACGGTCGTGTGTACGGGGCCTCACAGTCATGATAAAAATCGCTAATCGCTGCCATTACTAATGAAAAACAAATAATAATAAAAATGCCATAAACTATCCCCTTTTTTGTAGAAGCTATGACTTTTGCGCAAACCATTCAATATACGCTTATTGCGATTTTTTTACCAAAAATATGTAGAAGAATACATATCGGCCTAAACTGGGAAAGAAATTTTTATTTTTTATATATTTTTGGGGGCTATTTATTATAGCAATATGTAAAAAATATAGATTTTTTTTTCAAAATTGTTGCTCTTTTTTTGCTTATATCGCAAAAAATTAAAACCGCAGAGGTGATCAAATATCACCAAAAGAAAGCTCTATTTGTGGGAACAAAGGAACATCAATTTTATTTGGGTGCAATGTCGGCAGCAGAAGACAAGCAATTGCTCGTCTCTCTGCTGCCCCAGCCACCATCCTCGGTGAGGGAATCAGGCAGTGAAGCCTTGTGGCTTCACTGACTGGTTCCCTACTGTGCATGCGCGAGTAACGCGGTGCGTTCCCAGTGGTCCCCGTTGTCTCCTGGGACCAGTGTGTTCCCCTGAAGGCAACGGAGGGGACGGGAAGTGGAGTGACTCCCATGGGAGTCTCTCCCCAGAAGTGGGTGCAAATACCTGTATTATACAGGTATCTGCACCCCTTTCCCCCTGAAAGGTGCCAAATGTGACACCGGAAGGGGGGGGGGTTCTGAAAAACGGAAGTTCCATTTTTGGGTGGAACTCCGCTTTAAGAATGGACTTTTATTGTATAAACTAAAATATTCACTCATAAGCGCTGCAATTTTCCACTTATAATGCTCCCTCTAACCCTCTTTGAAATTGCAAAATACAGGTTAATTAAAGCAGCCCATAGACATGATATGACATTGACCTGATTTGTTTTCAACATGACATTGATGACATTATGTCCATGGTGGCAGGCTAACTCCACCTCTTCACTGACATAATTCTGAAAAATCAGCAGAACTTACTTTGCAAGCCTATGTAGCACCCTTGTGCAATTGCTTTCTTGGGACAGTCAGATTGTACCTAAAATCTATTGGGGAGATTTACTAAAACTGGTGCACACAGAATCTGGTGCAGCTGTGCATGGTAGCCAATCAGCTTCAGGGTTTTAGCCCAGGTTCACACTGGGCTGCGGGAATGAAGCCGTGCGAGTTCAGCTGAATTTGCACGATTTCACTCCTGCTTGTCAGTCCCAATTTCGTCCGCGATTACAGAGACATCTGTGCAGGTTTCTGCACAGATGTTAATGTAAATCGCGGGCCAAAATCGCAAAAGTATAACAGAAACTACTTTTTGAAATCGGTGCAGCGCTGCACCGATTAGGACGGTGCCATTGACGGCATTTGATATGTCAAATCGCACCAGTGTGAACCAGGTCTCAGGCCTCATACACATGACCAAGGAACTCGTCGTTAATGAAACATCGTTTTCCTCGACGAGTTCCTTGTTAAGCTTGTCGAGAATCTTGACAAGCTTTCTTTGCGTACACACTGTCAAGACCAAATCTCGTCATTCTCAAACGCGGTGACGTTCAACACGTACAATGGCAGGGGAAGTTCGATTCCACTGGCACAACCCTTGGGGCAGCTTTTGCTAATCTCGTGTTACCACGTGTTAAGTAAAAGTCTGGTGAGAGACGATTTGCACTTTTCAGTCTCTTACAGCGTGACAAATGTGCTATCTCCATTACAAACGCTACTATTACCGAAGGTGCGCTCCCGTCTCATACTTTATTCTGAGCATGCGCGGGTTTCTTAGCATACACACGAACGTGTTTCTCGTCGAAAAACCAGCCCGACGAGGAACACGACAAGGACATTGAGACTCCTGACGAGGAAAAAGAGAACTTGGTTCTCTTTTTTTCTCATCGAGTTCCTCGACAGTTTTCTCGATGAAAAACATACACATGACCGTTTTCATTGGCAAAAAAGCTCTGCCACCAAGTTTCTTGATGGATTCTGTCGAGGAAAACTGTTTTGTGTACGAGGCCATAGGCCTCGTACACACGACCGAGTTTCTCGGCAAAAACCAGCAAGAAACTTGCTGGGATTTTTTTTTTTGCAGAGGAAACCGGTCGTGTGTACATTTTTCGACGAGGAAACTGTTGAGAATCCCGTTGAGCCAAAAAGAGAGCAAGTCTTCTTTTTCCTCTACGGGAATGGAGAAACTTGCCTTGTCGAGTTCCTCGACAGCCTAACAAGGAACTCGACGAGGAAAACTATGTGTTTCGCCCTTCGAGTTCCTCGGTCGTGTGTACAAGGCTTTATTGTCAAAGCTTAATTGAACAAGCTGAAGTTAGAAGTTGGCTGGTTACTATGCACAGCTGGACCAGATTCTGTGTGCACAAGTTTTAGTACTCCTCCCATATGTCCTAAATAGTCATTTTGGCTTTTCGTCTTAGAACTTTGTAACAGACAAAGCTGTACATGAGATTGTTCTGTGTGGATCATGATGTGCATTCTAATCATTCACAATTATACAATGTACCAGTATCATCATTCTAGAGTTAAATAATACACTTGAGAAGGGCAGAGTGTTACATTATATCACATGCGTTTAAAGGAGGAATTGCTGACAGTAGACAAAAAGTAATAAATATGTTAAGTGTCAGTCACTCAAATTAATTTACAAAAATCTCCTACCGAGGCCCTAATTAAATAAATCATTTCCAAATATCCCTAAAGCTTCTCAAAAATTGATCTCTTTTATTTTTCCGGTGGCGAGGAATGCTATTGCGAGGTCTTGGAAAGTTTCTACAATTAAATTTGAGCTTGTTAAATCGAAATAATCTCAGATAATGATTCAAGAAAAAAAATTGTCAAGCATATTATTAGGCCGACACAAAGAATCTGAAATAAATCTGGAGTCCCTGGGTTTTGTGCATTCAAAAAGCTCCTCCAAGACCAAGCATCTAAGATACACTACGCCGCCGTAAATTACTTTTTTTTTTCAAATCCAGAAAGAATCCGCACCGTAGTGTATCTTTGCTGGCGTAATGGCGCCTAATTCAAATGGATGTAATGGGGGCGTGTTTTATGTAAATACGTCGTGACCCGACGTAAACAACGTTTTTTTTAACTGCGCATGCGCCGTCCGTGGGGGTATCCCAGTGCGCATGCTCGAAATTAACCTGGAACAAGCCAATGCGTCCGACGGTGACGTCATTCTACGCAAATCCCTATTCGCGAACGACTTACGCAAACAACGTAAAAATTTCCAAATTCTACACAGGAACGACGGCCATACTTAACATTGAGTACGCCTCATAACATCAGTTTTAACTATACGCCGAAAAAAGCCAAACGCAAACGACGTAAAAAAAAGCGCCGGCCGTACGTACGTACGTACGTACGTACGTACGTGGATCGCCGTAAATAGCTAATTTGCATACTCGACGCAGATTTCGACGGAAACGCCACCTAGCGGTCGCGGAAAAATTGCATCTAAGATCCAACGGCGTACTAAGACGTACGCCTGGCGGATCGATCCCAGATGCCGTCGTATCTTGTTTTGTGGATACAAAACAAAGATACGACGCGGGAAATTTTAAATTACGCCGGTGTATCAAGAGATACGCCGGCGTAATGCTTTTGTGGATCTGCCCCAAAAGGTTTTACGTACCATCCAGCACCCAAAGCAAGATTGTATGTATCATTAACATCCTTAGCTGTAATCCCAAGTGTGGCTCTAGGTTTATTTTCAGTACCAAAAGCAGTAACCCCGAGCCACACTCAGGTTACACTGCAGTATCCCTATACCGGTACTTACCTTGTCCCTAGGATCCTGCAATGTCCTCCTGCTGTATCCTCCAGCCGAAACCTCGCCCGATGTATCAGTTTACAGGCCTCTGTTCCCTGCGAACGTCGTGACACATGGGGGCGGAGCCTGGCGGAAAATTCAAAAAGTACAAAAAAACATTACACACACAATACATTGTAATCTGTAGATTACATTACTGTATCAAGCCATTTGACCTCAGTTTTGTCCCAAGTGCTTTGTCCTGTGCCCTGCCTGCACTCGTATCATTCTTTCTGCCTGGAAACTTGAGATTCTCCATGGCATCCAAAAAGCGATAGTGAATAAGGCCGCGTACACACGATCAGTTAAACCGATGAGAACGGTCTGATGGACCGTATTCATTGGTCCAAACCGATCGTGTGTGGGCGCCATCGGTTATTTATCCATCGGTTAAAAAAAAGCCAACTTGTTTTAAATTTAACCGATGGATTCCTAACCGATCGTTAGTAGGCACGACCATCGGTTAAAAATCCACGCATGCTCAGAATCAAGTCGACGCATGCTTGGAAGCATTGAACTTTATTTTTTTCAGCGCGTCGTTGTGTTTTACGTCACCGTGTTCTGACACGATCGTTTTTTTAACCGATGGTGTGTAGGCGCGATGGACCATCAGTCAGCTTCATCGGTTAACCTATGACAACGGTCCATCAGACCGTTCTCATCGGATGGACCGATCGTGTGTACAGGGCTTTAGAATCACTTGCAGAATTAAGTGATAGTCGATTGTGGGGAAATTCGTCATCAGACTCTGAATGTAACGACAGCGACGATTCTGCGACTGAGCTCAGTGATTTTCAAACTTGGTGCTCCATTGACTGTGGTACGGATCGCGCATCACTGAGCTCAGAAGTCCCAGAATCGTCGTTGTCGTCACTTTCAGTGTTTGATGATGAATTTCCCCACTAATCACTATCGCTCAATTCTGCAAGTGATTCGAATTCACTATCCCTGTTTTCTAGCTGCTCTAAAAGCACTTTTGGCGTAGAGGGTCGCTTTCCATTGTCCTGATTGTGACGTCAGACTTTGTGCCGTCAAATATTTCAAAAATGTTATACCCGGGATGTTTACTAAACCAATATGCAGTGTCTAGTATTACAGTGACTAGTAATATTGCACTCTTGTTTGGAAAAATGTCAGTGTTTTTAATTTGATTACATTATTAAATAAAATGTATTATTATTATATTAATATTTTTTATTATTATTATTTATAGTAGTTTCGTTTTTTTTATAATTTATGATTTCATGTTTCAAACGTTATCATACCCGGGATGTCTACTAGACTCTTGTTTGGACAGATTTAAGTGAGTTATTACTAAGAATTACAGGCCTACAATCAGGGCCGGCCTTTGGGGTGTGCGAGCCGTGCGGCTGCACAGGGCGCCATGGGCAACAGAGGGCGCCGTGCGGCACACACAGCTCACAGAATGTGAGTCACATCAGGGCCGTTCCTAGATGGGCTGCAGTTGATCCAGGCGCCACAGAGGTGGGGGCGCTCAAGCGCCAGAGTGCTCCCCTCCCTCCTCCTCCCCCTTGTTGTTGTCTCTCTCACAGCTTACAGCCGCCGTGCTGTTTCCCAGGTCCGTCCTGTTCCCCCCCCCCTCCGCAAGCTGTGTGGGGGTGGGCTGCCTGCCTGTAACACTCCCCCATCTAATGCTGTCCCTCAGGAATCTCCAATGTCTCCAGAGGCAGCCTGAGTTGGTGGGCGTAGCTGGGGGTGTGGCTGCTTCCTCCACTCCTCCCACACTCCTTCACTCTGGCTGATCCCACCGCTGAAGGAGAAAGAAACGAGAACACAGCAGCATCTCCAGGCATGCTGTAAGTTAGCTGCTGCACATGTCCCTACATAGAGTCCTGACCTAGCACCATACCACCGCAGCCTGCCCTCTACCACCGCAGCCTGCCCTCTGCCACCGCAGCCTGCCCTCTGCCACCGCAGCCTGCCCTCTGCCACCGTAACCTGCCCTATGCCATTGTAACCTGCCCTATGCCACCACACCCTGCTCTATACCACCCCATCCTGCCTTATATTATCCCAACCTGCCCTATATCGCCCCAGCCGTCCCAATACCACCCTATACTTTAATTTACAGGGGCCATTTGGGGGGGGCGCCACAGGATTATCTCGCACAGGGCGCCTGAACACCTAAGGCCGGCCCTGCCTACAATATAAAACAACAAATTTCCATGCAAAACAATGTACAGCTTTGACATCAGACAAATCATACCACCAGGGAGGTTAATAGCATCTAGGACAGAGATCCAGAAGAGCCGGAGCTCAGGGCATGTCCAAACCAGGTCCAAGCAAGGTCCAAAGAGACATGGATGAGCGATTTTGGGGTGGATGAACTTGACTGGCCTGCACAGAGACCTGACCACATCCCAATAGAACACCTTTGGAATGAATTAGAGCGGAGGCCTTTTCATCCAACATCAGTGCCTGACCTCACAAATGCACTTCTGGAAAAATGGTCAAACATTCCCATAGACACACTCCCAGAAGAGTTAAAGCTGTTAAAAATGCAAAGGGTGGGCCAGCTTAATATTGAACCCTACGGATGAAGACTGGGATGCCATTAAATTATACGTGCGTGTAAAGGAAGGCAATCCCAATACTTTTGACAATATAATATATATATATACAGTGGAACCTTGGATTACGAGCATAATCCGTTCCACTTTTGTAATCCAAAGTACTTGCATATCAAAGCGAGTTTCCCCATTGAAGTCAATGCAAATTAAAACAATTTGTTCCGCATTGACTTCAATGGCATGCAATATCGCATCGCGGCCAGAGGTGGGGGGGGGGGTGCCGGAGAGCATCGGAGAAACTTGGAAAGGCCCGGGGACACCTAGGCTGAACTCGGAAAACCTTGTAAAAGGCTCGGGAACTGAGTATTTCTGCGATTTTTCGATCGCCTCGGCTCTGGCACCCCCCCCCCCCCCCATCTCAGGAAAAAAAAGCGGTATTGCACACTGTTGTGGCTTGAATTCTGCTCGTCTTGCGAGGCAAAGCATTTTAAAAAATACAGTGCTCGTATTGCAAAACGCTCGGTAACTGTGTTATTAGCAATCAGAGGTTCCACTGTGTATATATATATATATATATATATATATATATATATATATATAATATATATATATATATATATATATATATATATATATATATATATATATATAATATATACATATATATATATATAATATATACATATATATATATATATATATATATACATATACATATATATATATATATATATATATATATATATATATATATATATATATATATATATATATATATATATATATATATATATATATATATATATATATATATATATATATATATATATATATATAAATTATTATTAATAAATTGAATATTTGAAAGTATATATGCATGTAATGTGTGCATCTCGTTTTTTTTTTCTGGCACAATTAAAATGGATTGTACCTTTAGCACAGCTGGTGAAGTTTTAAAGAGGGGCTGAAAAATATATTAAGTTTTAATGGATTCGTAATTAAATGCTGTGTGTTCATTATGGTTTTCATCATGCCTCAGGGCTCTTCTAAAAAGACAAAATTACCCAGCGCAATCAAAAAGGAGGTAACAAGGTCCTGGGCTTCCCGCTGCCTGCGCCTGTGCGCTTGGCGGAGGTATCAGTATTCTCCGACTCATGTCTCTGTGCTTTCATGTGCACCAACCTCCCTCTCTCTCCGCTCAGCGCCTCTGTCTGTGCTCCTCTCCCTGCACTCTCCAGATTGACGTCAAGAAGAGGGAGAGAGATTTGAGGATCGCCCAATTTGTTCTGACATAAAGAGATGTTTAGCTCTCTGAGAGGTGGCACGGGCAGAGCGCCTGACTGACATTTCAACAGGCTGTCTGCTGGGATTGCTCACTTTATGTCCCCTCACATTCCTGCTGTGTCCTACGTGAACGCTCTTGTCTTATCTTCACAGCAAGAAGGCCTACATCCCCCTGGGCTTTGGTGCTCAACACCTTGTTAGACAGGGCTTATGGCTGCATAGCTGCCTTTTGTTCTGCATTAGTGTTGCTATGTCTGTAACGGTGGGATTTGTGTTTGTTTCAATTAAATTCCTTTACAGGCTACTGGCAAACTGTAAAACATGTGGCCGCCTAGGCAGGTACAAGTTTTATAGGGCAACTCATCTGTTGTATAAAAATAAAAAAATCCTCTCTAAGGCCCCTTTCAGATGTATGGATCCCATGAGGATCCATACCTTTCTCATCCTCTTGCTCAGTGGGGATCGTTCCGTTGATCCCCGCTGAGCCGGCAGATGACAGGGCGGTCTCTGCACACTGTGTTGGGATCGCCTTGTCAGATCTCTGCTCTCCCCTATGGGGAGATCGGATGAACACGAACCGTCTGCCCGTGTTCACCCGATCCGCTCTGCAGACGGATGGAAAAATAGTATTTCCTCCGTCTACAGAATCGGACCATAGCGGGGACCGATGAGATCGGGTGTCAGCGGATGTTCATCTGCTGACACCCGCTACCCCATAGGGATACATGTATGTCCCTATTTCATCCGAAAAAGGATTGATGAAATACAGACATACAGTCCGCACGTGTGAAAGGGGCCAAAGACAGTCATGTGCATAGGAGGGATTTTTAGCATATCACCTGCTTCTGCTCTGGAGATACTGAAGCAGGCCACCCCAGTATGTCCTCAAATCAGGGCCAAGGCAAGGGGTGGGCAGAAGGGATAGCTGCCCTGGGCGGTGTGGAAGCATATAAAGTATAAAGTCGGGGGGGGGGGGGTGCTGCATAGAGAGTGCCTACCTATATGCTGGCAGGAGTACTGGAAGAGGGGGAATTTTTGTTTGGGGAGAATTATGGCTTGCAAAGGAAATTTATGCTTGGGGAATTTAGTGCTCAATTTTTTTTTGGAGGGGAAGGAAGGGGATTTTGGCTGATGCATAATGCTTATACATTTTGGGGAGAGGGGGCGCCGTTTGGCATCTTTGCACTGGGCATTAGATGACCTTGTCCCAGGACTACCTTAAATGCACTGCTGAGTGGGAGAGGGTTGACCTGCTGTATTTAGTTGCAAACAAAAACAAGGAAAGGGGCACCACTGAGTATATATCACAAAAGTAATTTATTAACTACTTGCCGACCAGCCGCCGCAGTTATACGGCCGAAGGGCGCGCGCGCCCCCTGGTCCCGAAGCGCGTGCCCGACGGTCGCGATCACCGCCGTGCACCCGCGATCGCTCGTTACAGAGCGAGAACTCAGGAGCTGTGTGTGTAAACACACAGCTCCCGGTCCTGTCAGGGGGAGAAATGACTGTTCGCTGTTCATACAATGTATGAACAGCGATCTGTCATTTCCCCATGTCAGTCCCATACCCCCCTTCGGTTAGAACACACCCAGGCAACATACTTAACCCCTTCCTCGCCCCCTAGTGGTAACTCCTTCCCTGCCAGTGGCTATTTTATAGTAATCAATGCATTTTTATAGCACTGATCGCTATAAAAATGCCAATGGTCCCAAAAATGTGTCAAAAGTGTCCGAAGTGTCTGCCATAAGGTCGCAGTACCGATAAAAATCGCTGATGCCGCCATTACTAGTAAAAAAAATATATTAATAAAAATGCCATAAAACTATCCCCTATTTTGTAGACACTATAACTTTTGCGCAAACCAATCAATAAACGCTTATTGCGATTTTTTTATGAAAAATATGTAGAAGAATACGTATCGGCCTAAACTGAGGAAAAAGTAAAAAATATTCATTTGTTTTCAAAATTGTCGCTCTATTTTTGTTTATAGCGCAAAAACTAAGAGGTGATCAAATACCACCAAAAGAAAGCTCTATTTGTGGGGAAAAAAAAACGCCAATTTTTTTTGGGAGTCACGTCGCAGGACCGCGCAATTGTCAGTTAAAGCGACGCAGTGCCGAATCGCAAAAAGTGGCCCGGTCATTGACCAGCAATATGGTCCGGGGCTGAAGTGGTTAAACAAAAATATCTACTCACATAGAGGAAAGAGGAGTTGCATTCAGATCCGTATGCTAGGCTGAAGAGATGGGATGGGACTGCAAGTCACAGCAGATCCTGAGAGGCTAGCACCACATCAGATCCAGGCAGGATAGGGTGGGATGGCTGAGCGCAGCGCGGTCTCATTCAGTCATCCAGACTTTTGCATATTACAGTCAGGTTGGGTAAGAAAATGGATATGGGTTCCAAAGGTAGTAAGCGAGGGAGGACAGACACCAGATCTGAATGCAACTCCTCTTTCCTCCATGTGAGTGGATATTCTTGTTTAATAAATTACTTGTATGATATATACTCAGAGGTGCCCTTTCCTTGTTTTTATTCTAGCCTACTGGAACCCACTTCTCGTTTTCTTGGTGGTCGCCCTGACTGACCCATTGCCATATATATTTACGGGTGTATATATGTGTATATATACACATCCTCTTATCTCTACCCTTGGACTATTGGGTACTACATTTTGAGGTATCTGTGCATTGTGCCTTTTTACTTGTTTAGTGTATTTAGTTGCAGCATCACAATAAAATAAATAATACATCTCCAGCACCCCTGTAGAAGCTAGGGCAGATAGTTCTCATAAAGCAAATGATTAGAAAAAATGGAAATGAGTAGTGCCCATGGCATGTAAGCACATGGCAGTAGTGTATTTAGGTTTTGTGCTGCCTTAGGCCTGACTAAACTTGTGCACCTCCTAATTTAAATATGACCCACCCCTTTCTGTCAAGGCCACACCCCTTGCTGTTTAACCACTTCTCTACTTTGGGTGTTTTTCAGATTTGGTGTTTACAAGACTAAGACTTTGCTAGAAAATTACTTAAAACCCACAAACATTATATATTTATTTTTTTCTAACACCCTAGAGAATAAAATGGCGATCATTGCAATACTTTTTGTCACACCATATTTGCGCAGCACACCACTTTTTTGAATTAAAAAATAAGACAGCAATAAATTTGGCCCAATTTTTTTATATATTGCGAAAGATAATGTTACGCCGAGTAAAATGGTACCCAACATGTCACGCTTACAAATTGCGCCCGCTCGTGGCATGGCGTCAAACTTTTACCATTAAAAATCTCGATAGGCGACGTTTAAAAAATTCTATAGGTTGCATTTTTTGAGTTACAGAGTAGGTCTAGGGCTAGAATTATTGCTCTCGCTCTAACGATCGCGGCGATACCTCACTTGTGTCGTTTGAACACCGTTTTCATATGCGGGCGCTACTTGCGTATGCGTTCGCTTCTGCGAATGAGCTCGTCGGGACGGGGCGCTTTAAAATTATTTTTTTTTCTTATTTATTTTTATTGATTTTATTATTTTTTACACTGGGAAAAAAAAAAGATCACTTTTATTCCTATTACAAGGAATGTAAACATCCCTTGTAATAGAAAAAAGCATGACAGGTCCTCTTAAATATGAGATCTGGGGTCAAAAAGACCTCAGATCTCATATTTAGACTAAAATGCAAAAAAAAAAAAAAAAAAATTTGAAACTGTCATTTTTTCAAATGACAAAAAAAAAATGTTTCTTTAAGAGGCTGGGCGGGACTGACGTTTTGACGTCACTTCCGCCCAGCAGAGCTATGGGGACGGGCGAAGGAGATTTTTCCTTCAGTCTCGTCCCCAGTCACCAGACGAACGGTCCCAATCGCCTCCGCCGCTACCGACGGGTACGGTAAGCGGCGGAAGGCGCGGGAGAGCGGCGGAAGGCCCCTCTCCCGCCGCCGATAATGGCGATCTTGCGGCGAATCCGCCGCGGAGACCGACGTTATCGTTAACAGAACCGCTGACACTAAAGATTGATACCTCGGTTGTGGCAGCAGCTGCTGCCGTTACCGAGATATCAATCTTTAAAGTTAGGCCGTATAAAGACGTACAGCGGTTTAGAAGTGGTTAAGACCCACCCTGACATTTTCGAGTGGAGACTCTAGTTCTGAGGGCCTGGGGGTAGGGTTGCCACCTGTCCAGAATTCACCCAAACAGTCTGGGGTTTTTAAGTCATGTATCCGGGTTTCAGGTGGACAGGGATGGTAAAAAATAAACTGACTGGGGCTATAACCCTCCTTAATCTATCCAAAATGAAAAAAAAAAAGTGTTCCCCGTAGTTCTGCTTTAAGCACAAATTGTGGATAATTTTATGGAGAGGATTAAGCAGATATAACCATCCCAATAGTGCAGCAGAAAACATATAGCCCAGAGAGGAAGGTTTGTGGTCCAGGATGACAGGACAGTCAAAATTAGAAGCAGCATCCCCCCCCCCCCCAACAGTTGCAGAATGCCGGCCACCCGCATAACGGAAGCAGTGCGGTCGCTTTATGGGGGTGCTAGACTAATGCCTCTCAGCCCAGTCCGCCCCATAAGACTGGTGCTACACTAGCCAGTGGGGACTCTTTCGTGCTGCCCCCCTGCAAAGTGCTGCCCTAGGCCTGGGCCTTGTTGGCCTAGGCCAGGATACAGCGTTGACACATGGACAATGTAATTCAGAGGTACAGATATCTATCCAAGACATTAGAAGTCATGTAACATACCAGTATTCACTCAAAACTGAATCAGCAGCATTTGGTGGAGAAACTTTTTATCCCCTACCACAGCCAGGGCCAGATTTCCACCCAATCCACATAGGCTGTGGCCTTGGGAAGCAGGGCTGCTAGGAGCAGCACACAGCCACTCACACATGTGGCCGTCTGCCAGTAATGCTTTCATCTGAGACTTCATTATTGCTCTCCCTGCAATAGTGTGCAATGTAGTTGGTGGAATTGTTTTGTCATGCCTCTCGTTGAACCTGCTTTGTCTCCAATGGTGACTGCCAACCAACAGGCAGAACAAAATCTAGTAAGTTTCTAGACAAAGGTTCAAGGATAACAGCAGACAGTATCAGAGACAGCAGGTTGATGGTCAAATCAGGTGCAGACACATTGATTCTAGAGTCCAAGCTCCAATCTCGTAGATACAGCAACGAGGTGGCAATAAAAAATTGAAATCCATCCGGTTCAGCAGGGACCAGACACATTTTATTCCATAAAGTGAAAATAGTGCAGCGCTACCAAACACCTGTTGAGTATTGACATATCAACATACCGTGATATACAAAATAAATTGTGATTAGCATATACAAAAAATGTTAACACCATCATCTGATTGAAAGGGTCTCTAAATAAGGTGCACTGTGCAAAGAGTAAACCAAAATTGGTAGTATAGTCCCATTGGTGATTAAAAAATGAATCCATTAGTATATATCGATGGGAAGGAATCCAGGAGTGTAGCACTAAAGGAGTCACCGCCATGTGTGCATCCACCATCCAGGGAAGAAGAATAAATACGCTTACCAGAAGGTAGCATCAATCAGGCATGTGATATCAAAGCTCTGGATAGCGAGTGGTGCAATTCCTCCTCCTCAGCTAAGCCACCTCAGGCAACCTCGACCCGACCTGGGAGAATATGGATCAGGGTGGCAATGTCCCAGATGATAATAAAACCTCCTTCCACCACAGAACCGTTTGGTAGGTTTATGGCTAACAGCATTCATAAAAAAACAACAGAAAGCCTCCACATAGTAAAACATTGTATGGTTACGGGTTTATTTAAAATAAAAAAGGCTTTACATAGATTCCAAGATGTATTTCATCAAGTAAAAAATCTCCTCTGTGAACACAAAAGCATACATTTCAAAAAGTTGCAATTTCATGGAAAGGACTCATCAAACCCAACGCGTTTCGTCTACAAAGTCTGCAGCTGGCCATTTCCATTCAAGAGAAGTCGATCTTATGATCGACTTCTCTTGAAGAGCTTGTTGGAAAATTTAGCTGCAATTTATTTATTTTATTTATTTATCACAGGTACTTATATAGCGCCATTAATTTACGCAGTGCTTTACATATTTGTATTGTACATTTACATCAGTCCCTGCACTGCAGGAGCTTACAATCTAAAGTTCCTAACTTACATTCATACATACACATATTAGGGCCAATTTAGACAGGAGCAAAGTATCCTACCAGCATGTCTTTGGAGTATGGGAGGAAACCTATGCAAGGAACATCCAAACTCCAGACAGGTAGTGTCATGGTTGGGATTCGAATTAAAAACCCTAGTGCTTTAATCTGTGGTTAGCTTGTCCTCCCTGTCAGAACACAATAACACAGCAGGGAGGATTCCTCCATCCACATTGCTTATATGTACAGGGGAATAAGTTCAGTTTTTTTTTTTTTTTTGCTTAGCAAGTGAAAATCTGAGCCCTGTATGGCCAGCCGAACAATAGCAGAGATAACAAGCCAGTGATCAGAATAAGCAGGATATTAACAGAAAAGGCTAACTTGTTATTGAGGCTCATGCTGAACGTCCAGCAGTCTACTTAAGCTTTAATGAATAGGGCAATGTGTACTACAGAGATCTGAGCTGTAGTGCAAAGTGACGACTATCAGATGGTGAAGGATCAAGGTGTCTGGTTACAAGTGTATATTGTTCTGACAATTCACTCGTTCTAGATCTGTATACCTAGAATAGAACTTCTAGTAATGTAGAGTGACAGTTTCCCTCCTCTGATAGGAGTCAGTTCTAGGTGGAATGAAGCAGAATGGGCAGAATCTTTTTCAGTCTCTCCATCCTCAGAAATGGCTTGCCTGGTTTGGCTATTGTGGCCATAGAGCACAGGTGTCAAACACAAGGCCCACGGGGCGAATCTGGGCATGTACATGGTCTGGAGGATCAGAGGAGGTCTGGAGCTCTGCTGCAGCTGCAGGAGAGGTGCGAGGGCCACATAAATTGGCCTGGCGTCCCAGATTCGCCCCGTGGGCCTTGTGTTTGACACCTGTGCTTTCAAGCAATGCATTCAGATTCTTCCCAGCAGCAGCATAAGGCAAGGGAGGTGCACTGTGATGTAAGGAACTTCTGATGGTGGGGTGGCTCTTGACATCTAATGTAAAGGGGAGGGGATGCGCTGGACATCTAATCTTACAGATACAACCGGCCCTTTTGAGGACAATCATAATGCTGATGCGGTCCACAATGAAATTGAGTTTGACACCCCTGCCATAGAAAGGCAGACCAAAATGTGTCCGATTCAACCCATGGTCAAGCTTGTCATCCTGAAATCGATTTAACGAATGACATCGGTACAACCAGCCTGTTGGTTTTTTTTCTACGATCCCCGCCACTAACTATAGCAGCAGTGATCATTATATTCTGACGGTAGGGAAACCTCCAGCTGTCAGAATACAATAGCGCAGTAGGAGGGACTGATAGGAGTGTTGATAGGGGAATCAAGTGATTTCCTTTCCTTCAACCCATGGTTGAAGGAAAGAAAGTTGCATAATGTATAACTATACTTATTGGGTTGACACAAGACAGTTGTCCTGGGGTGGCAGCAAACCTGACCAATTGCTTCAGGTATTGCTCAGTTAGCTCTTTTGCTTATGAACATTGAACTTTGTGTGGACCAACTAATGTTCATATACACGGAAAGTGACCTGATTTTTTTTTTTTTTCATTTCGGTATATCGGTTTTTTTTATTGTTTTTTTTTAATAAACAACACATTAAACAAAGATTGTTTTACCATATTTAAATAAAGAATACATTCCTTAGTTCTTTCTGCAACCTTTTTACTTTATGACAAAAGAGACAGATAATTAGCATACCAACAGTAACCAGGCTTCTTAAATTTGTGCCAATTATGTATTCTGTTATGCGTGACTTCAGTCAAAAGGTAATTGGTTTGCTGTTACATGACATTTCAAATCATCTCTTGAAATTACATCAAAAGGCTGGCCTGTTTTGTTTTGATTGGGGAACAATCAATTTGATAAGTGGTAATGCAGCTCATTGTTTCATATTAATTAGACTAATTGCAGTGCATTAGCCTGTGAATCAGACAGAGCGTGCTGGAGACAAAGGCTCTGGCCTTCGCTGGGCATTGGATATTGCTGGTTACACTTGCTTGCACTCTTTGAGACAGGAAAAACTGCTAAATCAGAAATCAAGGCACATATATTAAACGCATATTAGTGCCCAAATTTGTTCCTGCCAAGGTCATGAAATTCTTTCTTCAACTAAAGATGGGATGTCACACATCAGCTGAAAGTTGAAATCAGGCTTTCTGTGGGAGGGCCTGCTGATGGGTGGAAAGGGGAGGTAGTTTGGTGAGTGGGCTTGCCAAAAGAAAAAGATAAAGCTGGCCATACATTATAAAGTTGTCTTGTAAAGTTTCTGTACAATCTCCTTTAGACTTACCTTCATCTACGTAGTGCAAGGGCCTACAAATTATTTTTTTTGGGGGGTTTAACCTCATATTATAGTATATGGTTTTTGTTAAATCTAAATAAAAATTGTACAATAAGATTGTATACTGCATGAACAGCTTTACTCTTGCCTCTTCTGTGGTCCAGCACCAGGCCTCCCATCCAGCATGTGGCCATCTGCACTTCCGGATATGACCTTGAGTGTGGGCACACTCAGCTAATCAAGAAACTGCTCTCCTGATCAGAACTGCTGCCATTTAGAAGATGACTCCTGATTGGTGCTGGATTTTGGGCAACATTTTGCTTTGCACCCTGCTGCAAACATCATGGGCGTCCAATAATGCGCTTCGGTCTTGTACCTTGCGCACTGCGATTTTTCCAAATTCTCTGAATATTTTGATGATTTTATGTTTTGTAGATTATGGGCTAGATTCAGGTACGGCAACGTAAATTTTTGCGGGCGTAGCGTATGTTATTTACGCTACGCCGCCACAATTTAGAGAGACAAGTGCAGTATTCACAAAGCACTTGCTCCGTAAGTTGCGGCGGCGTAGCGTAAATCTGCCGGCGTAAGCGCGCCAAATTAAAATTGTCAAGAGGTGGGCGTGTTTTATGGAAATAAAACATGACCCCACGTAAATGACGTTTCTCACGAACGGCGCATGCGCCGGCTGTGAACGTATCCCAGTGCGCATGCTCCTAATCACGTCGCAAATAGTCAATGCTTTCGACGTGAACGTAATTTAAAGCCCTATTCGCGAACAACTTACACAAACAACGTAAAATTTTCAAAATTCGACGCGGGAACGACGTCCATTCTTAACATTGGCTATGCCTCATATAGCAGGAGTAACGTTACGCCGGAAAAAGCCTTACGCAAACTACGTAAAAAAATCCGCCGGGCGCACGTACATTTCTGAATCGGCATATCCAGCTCAATTGCATATTCTACACTGAAATCGACGGAAACGCCACCTAGCGGCCAGCGTAAATATGCAACTGAGATACGACGGCGTAAGAGACTTACGCCAGTCGGATCTTAGCCTAATTTCGGCGTATCTTGCTTTCTGAATACAGAAAGAAGATACGCTGGCGCAGCTTTGAATTTACGCTTTGAACCGCACATACTGTATTTACCCGTAGCACTACCCCCGTAGGAGCTGCTGGTTAGTTTTTGGATCTGCCGCTACCCCACTGTTCATCATCAGCGCTAGGGGTTACATTGGAGAGTTATCCACAAATGTCTGCACCAAACACACAGTCTCTTTTTTTCCAATACTTTTATTAACAACTTCAAGCAGAGGGATGGAGGGTTAGGGCAGATTCAGATACCTTGCTTTGCGGATCACAGGTACTCTCTTGAATCCAGAGGACAAACAGTCTCCACACTGGATCTAGCAACCACCGGATAGGCCTCTTTCACTGACCTAGAAGCCGATGCGTTGCTCGGTCAAAGTCGCTGCCACAGACTTGATGAATATGGTAAAGTCGTTGTACAATCCTCTGCCACAGAACTGTCAACCGAATAATCCCTTGTAAAGTCAAACACTAGCTACACAGTATCCGTTTCTTTCAGCCAATACTGTGTAGCGGAATGCGTTCTCCAATTGAGTTTCCAGGCTCTTCCTGAGATACCAGCCTTTTTGCTCGGTCCTCTCTGGGAAAAGTCCTCCCCTGGTTCTTCTAATTGCTCGGTTTCTCCCCGCAGGCAAGATAGCACAGGACCACCCCTGGATCAGTAGGACCCAGAACTCCTGGGCCTACTTTTTCAGTAACGAGGCCCAGAGGCATAAGAACTGCCACGACACACCTTAGACCAGGAGGGCCATCAGGTCAAAAAGCCTCAAATAATCCAGTGTCTGTACCTTAAGTACCCTCTCCCAGAATGCCCAGTGACTGAAACACTCCCACTGGGTTGTCTCTGGGGAGAAAGCACTTAATACATCCAGTATGCTGTATTTCCAACCTTGACCCAAAATAACAGCGACACCCAGGGCCAAGTGAAAAAATTACACAGCACAGCTGAACTGACACAGAAACCAGCAATTTACATAATCATTCTGAGCTAATTACAGCTCAGATAACAAAATAATATAGCGCCTACTCGATAGGATCAGGGCGCTACATACCATTATTCCAATATAAGCGTTATTTGACACATTCTGTATGATAACCTCTCGTTTGTACAAATTATCCAGAAAACAATAACAATTATAGAAAAATAAATAAAAAAAATATAAATTTTCTCAGTTTAAACATTTGATATGTTTTCTATTTTCTATTGTGAATAAAGTATGAGTTTATGAGATTTGCAAATCATTACATTCAGTTTTTATGTAGATTTTACACAGCGTCCCAACTTTTTGGGAATTGGGGTTGTAGCACCGCCGTTAGCTAGGACCCTTCCCCTAGATTTAGGACTCAGGAACAGAAATATTAAGACCTCTCAGTGTTTTGTTGTATTTTAAAAATTAGTTTTACCTTGTAAACATTTATTCCCTTTGCCATTTTAGCCTTGGTGTGTGTGACATTGCCGAAAGGGCCGTTGTCATCCCGATTCAGGGGACCCATACATCAGCGATTCCTTTGGGGGTAAGTGCTACACAGTATTTACCCTGCAGCAAACATTAGGAATTTAGCAACTGAAGTCCAGCTGTGGAAACATTATGTTTCTTCTTTACAGTATTAAGCCTAGTACACGCGGGCCAAATGTCGGCCAGCATCAGCCAGTTCAATAGAAATCGGCCGACATTCGGTCCGCGTGTATGGCAGGGGGTCTATGTATTACTGTTGGCTTTAGTGAACTGGAATAGGCAACAGAAGGCTGCAGGAACTGGTTATGGTGGCAGGTATTATTTTTTGGGGTGGGGGCAGTTGACAATTAAAAGTTTAGTTTGTAGCATTAGCAAGTTTTTATAGTCATTGATTATCCAGGTCCATATAATTTTTATGAAATTGAGCTGGTTCACACTCTCAGGAGAAAGGCGGATTCATAACAAAACCTCATCATGAAATGAAGGGCCTTTCAGTCAGAACTCTGGCTGTAGCACAAGTCAAAAGCTGCAGCACATACCACTCTGAGATAGAAAAGGCAAACATGCTCGGTGATAGATGCTTTTTCCAAATGAGTTGCGCCAGTCCAAACTATATTTTAGGACATGGCAGCCCAACTTTTATTGAACAATAGGAAAGTTCACAAACACATCAGTTGCCCATGCAGGGATTTCGACCTGCCACATGAAAAGTCAACTGAAAACGCTGAGTCACCTGGCTCCTTTGTTAGCAACACCGCTGCTCTTCTTACCAGTCCCTCTGACTGTGTTGCACAGTCCTGGTTCACTTGGCTCGCTTAGCTTCCTGCTGCTTGGCCCACTCCTGGCCTCTGGATATAGGTTCTTCTAACACCCCGATAGGAGCCCACCTGACTCCTGGGATGGGACCTCCTTTTTCCTGGCTGGGTTGTCTCTGACCCCTGATTGAGACCTCCTGTTTCTTGTCTCCTGGCTGGAGCCCCTGAGTGAGATCTGCTTTCTCCAAATTAGGAGCCCTGAGCTATCCTCGGGCTTGAGTATGTAACGACCCTACACACCTGTGTACTCACACAGGCTGCAGGCATCCAGTAAAATACAGACACAGGATTAAACGTTCTGTCCAACCCAAGACAGTTCAGAACCTTCAAACTCCAGGCCCCAATTTCGGAACTACAGAATCCGGAAAATATAAAAACACAGCTTTCTCCGCTCAGAAACGATGGTCTATAACTTCACATTAAGCCTTATTACGAATCCTGTGTCATTTTCTCGTATATTTCCACAGACCAGGCCCTCGCACTGTCACAATGGTCAGACCTACCTTCGCTTTGTCCTGCAGAACCTGCTTTCCACTTACTACATCTATCTACCTTTTTTTTTTTAAATAACAAACATGTCATACTTACCTCCACTGTGCAGTTTGTTTTGCACAGAGTGGCCCGATCATCCTCTTCTGGGGTTCCCCGGTGGCGCTAGTAGCTCCTCGATGCATCGGGAAAGTGTTTCTTGTCTGGTGATTAGTCTAGGCTTATGACATCATGCACAGCTCTCTATCTAACTCTTGTAAGAGTTTGCCAGGAAGGGAGGGGGTGAGTCATAAGAGGGTCAATGAGACCTGCGGGGCTGCAGAGCTGGAGGTGTGCCTCTGTGTGTCTGTGTAAATCCAGGAAGTGAACAGGCAGAAGCTTCAGCTGCCCATGGTTAAAATGATTGCAGTCAGACTCAGTGGAGGGAGATTTCTGCCGCATATTTGGCAAGTACAGAATCATAGTATAAATAAAATAATATACAGAGGGCCAGATCCACCAAAAAGTTACGCTGGCGTATCTATTGATACGCCACGTAACTTCTAGGTTGCTCCGGTGTATC
The DNA here is from genome assembly GCF_905171775.1 of Rana temporaria. NCBI lineage: Eukaryota > Metazoa > Chordata > Amphibia > Anura > Ranidae > Rana > Rana temporaria. The sequence goes on from NC_053492.1 coordinate 431,835,675, forward strand.
TTTGTGTTGTATCCACAAAACAAGATACGCCTGAAGCTGGGCTAGATCCGACTGGCGTACGTCTTAGTACGCCGTCGGATCTAAGGTGCATATTTATGCTGGCCGCTAGGTGGCGCTTCCGTCGATTTCCGCATCGAGTATGCAAATTAGCTATATACGCCAATCCACAAACGTACGTCCGGCCGGCGCATTTTTTTACGCAGTTTTCGGAAGGCTTTTTTTCGGCGTAACGTTACCCCTGCTATATGAGGCGTAGCCAATGTTAAGTATGGACGTCGGGCCAGCGTCAAATTTTCCGTCATGTACGTTGTTTGCGTAAAATAATAGGGCTTTGCGTAGAATGACGTTCAGGTCGAAAGCATTGGCTTGTTGCGGGTTCATTTGGAGCATGCGCACTGGGATACCCCCACGGACGGCGCATGCGCCGTTCAGAAAAAACGTCATTTACATTGGGTCAAGTAAAATTAAAATAAAACACGCCCACATCTTTATCATTTGAATTCCACAGATTTACGATACGCTGCCGTAACTTTAGAGGCAAGTGCTTTGTGAATACAGCACTTGCCTCTCAAAGTTGCGGCCACGTAGCGTTACTACGATACGCTACGCCTGCCTAAAATTACGATGCGCTACATGGATCTGGCCCAAAGTGGTTGGAGGGAGGCTTCAGAATGGCAAACATGTTTTTATTACAAATTATGTGAACAGACTGCAGTTCCTCTTTAAGCAGTTAGTTGAATGTCTATATGCAGATTCATGTTTTTTCAGTGATTTTTCAGTGATCCAAATTCAAGGTTTTTAGAAAAAATGGACCCTTTTAAAATAAAAAGTAATTCAGTTTGTATTGTTTGGTTATGTATATTGAGAGCTAAAAATGCATATAACTAATACAAAATAAAGTTATTTGTAGTGTTATTTGCTAATGGTGATGTGATCTACTAATAGGTGTAAAAAAGACCTGCTATGTCTCTAGACCGGAATGAAGTATTGTTGGAAATACGAATATAGTATATATAAAAACAGCAAGGGAATAACTGGAGCCTGGATTCTGTGCTCATGTTTGTTTATAGAGGCCTCTGATAACTACTCAATGACTAATTGTATTAAGTAAATATAGACCAAAGCTTAGTTATTATTCGCTTATCGGGCTGAAAGAATTGATCCAACTCATAGTTTTAAAAAATCCTTATCAATGAATCAAATATATTTATTTTAAAAATTAAACAGTACACTAAAAGGTTTATGTAAAGTAGAGCTTAGTTTTGGGTAGAATGAGGAAGGCCAACAAGCAGTTTTAGTGTTGGCTGTGTTTCTGTTGGAGAGGTTCCCAGTCACTCCCCATCCAATTTGACCAGACATGGGACATTCAAAAGGCAATTTAGAGAGGAACCTAGAGCCGATGTCCAAGGACAACCTTTATGCTTCAGCAGTAAAACAGGATAAATAAAACATTAAAACAGCTCAACTGGTTAAATCAGTTTACATACCTGTCATCGAGAATGTACTTGCAGGCAGTTGATGACTAATGAGGCCACCAGTACACTCAATTAAAATGAAATGTATCTAAATGTCTATAGAAGGGAAGGGAGCCAAAGCTACCACCCTGCCTAGAGCCCCATTCTACCCTAATCCATCTCTGCATCTGACACTTGTCACCAGGACACTAGACAAGGTAAGTATATCTACAGAGATTTAGGGGGTTATTTACAAAAGGCAAATCCACTTTGCACTACAAATGCAAAGTGCACTTGAAATTGCACTAAAAGTGCGCTTGGAAGTGCAGTCGCTGTAGATCTGAGGGGGACACGCAAGAAAAATAAAAAACAGCATTTTAGCTTGCACATGATTGGATGATAAAATCAGCAGAGCTTCCCCTCATTTCAGATCTACCCCTCAGATTTACAGCGACTGCACTTCCAAGTGCACTTTCAGTGCAATTTCAAGTGCACTTTGCATTTGTAGTTTGCACTTGTAGGGCAAAGTGTATTTGCCTTTCGTAAATAACCCCCTTGGTGTTGAGGGTTTGGGTAGCGTTGAAGGTTAAGGTTGGAAGTTAGAAACTTAACTATTACATTACGTTTTAGGGTTTAGGTTATGGTCATACTAAAGTGTGACACCTTTTAATATATGTATAGTGTTGTACTCACCATGTTATGTTTTGTGACTGATTTTTGCCTGGAAATGCATAGCAACCCCATAAAACTTGAAGGTGATTCTGGACTCCCAGGTGACATAGTGGTCTAGCATTTCACTTCCTGACTTATTTAGCCCTCATTCACACAGGCGGACTCTGTCGCTACGGAGTCCGCCTGCTCCCGTCAGCTCAGCGGGAGATCAGTCCGCAGATCTCCGCTGAGCCGACGGATGACAAGCTCCTCTCTGCTTACTGAGCGGGGAGGGGCTTGTCGGGAACCGCTGTCTCCCTATGGAGCGATCTGCTGAAAACGGACATGGACGGATGGGGACGTGGCCCCCATACGTCTGTTTTTAGCGGATCGTGTCTCCGCTGACATCCGACGCTCCATAGGGATGCATGGAGCTGCCGTTCAGGTCCGCCGTCAAAACTGACAGGCGGACCTGAACGGTCTGTAGTGTGAATGAGGCCTATGGGATGTAAATATTTGAACACCAGTAACTTTATGAGATTTTGTTATCCCATAATGTCCCTTCGCTAATGTGCATGTGCAAATTAGAACAGCCATATTGGGTATTGCCATATTTGACAGGTCTTCTCGAAATTCTTCCCTGATAAATGCTCCCTCCCCCATCCTAATCTGTATGCTGACTAAGAAAGGTGTATATACTTACCTATTTTCAGATGTTAGGCAGGGTGATGGAACATTTTTTAAGTTCTTCTTTTTTTCACCTTAATGAATTTTTATGCATTAAGGTGAAAAATGTTCTGTGCTGCAGCTGCCCCAGACCCCCCCCCTTTTTTTCATTACCCGAGCCTATCCGTTCCAGCGAAGTGCATAAGTGCAGCAGCTCCCGCCACCGTCTCTCTCCACTTTGAACAGATTGATAGCTGCAGGAGCAATTGCTCCTGCTGCTGTCAATCAAATCCGGCAACCCAGGAGTGGGGGACGGGGCCGAGTCCCAGTGTCTGTGTCAATAGACGCAGCAGGGACTTGGGAACAAGCCTGCACCGGTGCTTCCATGGAAAGCAGCTTTCTGTGGGGGCACCCGATAAAGAGGAGGGGCCTGGAGCGCCGGTAGAGGACCCCAGAAGAAAAGGATCAGGGCTGCTCTGCGTAAAACCCTTACACAAAGCAAGTAAGTATAGACATTTGGCCAGATTCAGCTAGGGAGCGCGTAACTCTGTGCGGGCGTAGCGTATCCTATTTACGCTACGCCTCCGCAACTTTGACAGGCAAGTGCATTATTCACAAAGCACTTGCTCCGTAAGTTGTGGCTGCGTATCGTAAATTGGCCGGCGTAAGCCCGCCTAATTCAAATGTGTAAGATGTGGACGTGTTTTATGTAAAATCATCATGACCCCACGTAAATGACGCTTTTTTACGAACGGCGCATGCGCCGTCCGTGAACGCATCCCAGTGCGCATGCTCCAAATTAACCCGCAAATAGTCAATGCTTTCGACGTGAACGTAAATTACGCACAGCCCTATTCGCGAACGGCTTACGCAAACAACGTAATCGACGGAAAATTTTACGCTGGCCCGACGTCCATACTTAACATTGGCTACGCCTCACATAGCAGGGGTAACTTTACGCCGGAAAAAGCCTTACGTAAACAGCGTATCTGTACTGCGACGGCCGGGCGTACGTTCGTGAATAGGCGTATCTAGCTGATTTACATATTCTAGGCGTAAATAAGCATACACGCCCCTAGCGGCCAGCGTAAATTTGCAGTTAAGATACAACGGCGTCGGTCGTATCTTAGCAATATTTAAGCGTATCTCAGCTTGAGAATACGCTTTAATATACGACGGCGGGGATTCGGACTTATGACAGCGTATCCACTGATACGCCAGTCGTAAGTCTACCTGAATCTGGCCCATTATTGTTATTTTTTTTTTTTTTTTAAAGTGTTAGGTATAGCCTGGAATTCTACTTTAATACAGATTCTTTTTTTCCTAATATTCAAATAATAGCAAAGCTTTTTTTTATTGTTTTATTATTTTGTGATGCATCAGGAATTTTTATTTTATTCAGAAAAAAAAAAAAAATCTAGCTGCCCTTTAAACACAGCTTTTGACTTCATCTTGTATCATTGTATTTAATGTATTCATATTGCAAACCGAGAAACACCAGATGCATCCCTCTATTATCTTTGCTAATCACCACAAATACACTTTATAGAGGGACAAAAATGCTCACCGGAAAATAAAAATGACAACAATAAATTGCAGTTGCATATTTTCTTTTGGTAATTTGCTTTTCCGAGAACTTTTTGGGGTTTTGCATTTGAGGCGAATTAACAGCTAGAGGTCTTTTCAGAGTGGAGTATAAGTGCCGGTTCCGCCTCCCTGAGCACACGCCGTAGACAGCTTTGTTAAAATTCCGGCCCTCACCTCCGCTGTCACTACTCGTTCTAGTGCAGGCAAGTTCCCTTTTGAAGTGGAGCAAATCTTTGCTCAGTTAAGCAAGCGTCAGTCAGATGCAAGCTTGGCTGGCAGCCCAGGGTTGTTAGAATTGTTCATGCTACACCTGAATAAGATATTGACGAGACATTGTTACCCAAACTGAATAAAGAAACACAAGATAAATATAATTAAATTGTCATAAGACTGACAGAATAATTTCAAGACTAAATCCTACATTGTCAATGTATTTCTAAAAAGTTTTTATTTTTTTAGTTCAGCTAGGCTTTTCCAAAGCTGCCGCTCCTACAGCTCTGTTATATATCACAGGACAATTTTATATGCTTTCAAAATTCATAAAAGCGATATTAACCACTTAAGACCCGGACCAAAATGCAGCTAAAGGACCAGGCCCCTTTTTGCGATTCGGCACTGCGTAGTTTTAACTGACAATTGAGCGGTCGCGCGACGTGGCTCCCAAACAAAATTGGCGTCCTTTTTTCCCCACAAATAGAGCTTTCTTTTGGTGGTATTTTATCATCTCTGCGGTTTTAATTTTTTGCGCTATAAACAAAAATAGAGCAACAATTTAAAAAAAAATACAATATTTTTTACTTGTTGCTATAATAAATATCCCCCAAAAATATATATATATATAAAAAAAAATGTTTTCCTTAGTTTAGGCCGATACGTATTCTTCTACCTATTTTTGGTAAAAAAAATCGCAATAAGCGTTTATTGATTGGTTTGCGCAAAATTTATAGCAATTACAAAATAGGGGATAGTTTTATTGCATTTTTATAAAAAAAAATTTTTTACTACTAATGGCGGCGATCAGCGATTTTTTTCATGACTGCGACATTATGGCGGACACTTCGGACAATTTTGACACATTTTTGGGACCATTGTCATTTTCACAGCAAAAAATGCATTTAAAATGCATTGTTTATTGTGAAAATGACAATTGCAGTTTGGGAGTTAACCCCAGGGGGCGCTGGGGGTTATGTGTGACCTCAAGTGTGTTTACAACTGTAGGGGGGGTGTGGCTGTAGGTGTGACATCATCGATTGTGTCCCCCTATAAAACGGATCACACGATCGATGACGCCGCCACAGTGAAGAACGGGGAAGCTGTGTTTACACACAGCTGTCCCCGTTCTTCAGCTCCGGGGACCGATCACGGGACTCCAGCGGCGATCGGGTCCGCGAGTCCCACGGCCGAGATCACGGAGCTTCAGTCCGCGCCGCGGGCGCACGCCACGGGATGCGCGCCCGCGACCCACGGCTGGGCATTATACAATCATGTACAGGTGCCATTCTGCCGACGTATATCGCCGTTAGGTGGTCCTTAAGTGGTTAAACCCAAAAGCCAAAATATATTATATTGCAGCTTAATAATTCTGTTGCCGCGTACACACAGTTATTTTTCAGGTTGTAAAACACAAAGTTTTTTTTTATGTCATTAAAAGCGATCGTGTGTGGGCTTCAGAGAATTTTTCGGGTTCTGAAAAATGGGCAAAAAAAAAATTTGAACATGCTCTATTCTTTCACAACGTTTTTAACGTTGTCGTTTTTCGGGTTGTAAAAAATGGTCGTGTGTGGGCTTTAACGACGTGAAAAATCCACGCATGCTCAAAAGCAAGTTATGAAACGGGAGAGCTCCTTCTGGTAAAACTAGATTAATGGAGATAGCACATTCATCACGCTGTAACAGACAGAAAAGTGCGAATCGTCTTTTACTAACACAAAATCAGCTAAAGCAGCCCAAAGGGTGGCGCCATCCGAATGGAACTTCCCCTTTATAGTGCCGTCGTACGTGTTGTACGTCACCGCGCTGAAGTAAAAAAAAACGTTGTTTTTTCTAGAGCCTGAAAAACTTTAAAAAAAATAAAAAAATTACAACCCAAAAAATGATCGTGTGTATTAGATGTGATGGTTGCATTTCTTTCTTTTTTAGGCTTTCTTTCTTCTATGGCCGGTAAGTCTGTTGTTTTTCAACTGTACAAGCCGGAAATGTAACAGTTAAGGCCCATACACACGATCGGATTTGCCGACGGGAATAGTGTGATGGCACTATGTTGTCGCATAATTCGACCGTTTGTATGCTCCATCGGACAATTGTTTTCGGAATTTCCGAAAACAAATGTGGGATAGCATGCTTTAAAATTTGCAATTGTGTGTACACAAGTCCGTCGGAAAAAAATCCAAAGTACAAACACGCATGCTCAGAAGCAATGCTAACCATAAGACAACATTAGCAGAAGTTTTCCAAAGGATGGCGCTAAAGAGCTGAAAAACCCTGTAGTTTTGTGTTTGTTGGATGTCAATTCTTATGTTTCAATATTTTTATTGGTAATTTATCATAAAGAAATTAAATAAACAATGTAATACAGTACATTTTGTAGGAAAAATCAATAAATAGAATAATATACACAAATTAGAAGTGTATCAAAAACATTTTAAAACAATTCATAGAGTCTGAATTGCAAAAACATAGGATACAAAGGGGAATGGGTAGGGAAACTTGGGAAGGGGGAAGCATATAAGCATATAAAGCAACATTTATAAGGGGGGTATCCCCTAAGCGACCCTAAGTAAGTATGAGATATAAACTCCAGGGAGCCCCCCCCGTGAGGCAGTCGCAGAGGACCCATCCGGCTCCACCCCCAAGGAAAGGGGAAACAAGGCCTCCATCAAACTTCTGTCTAAGGGTACAGCCGCCCAGGCTGGTTCTCAGACAATCCAGGGCAGGAGCCTTGCTAAAGCAATGGGATTATAGGTCAAGTACCTCACTCAGTGCAACATACAGTATATGAGAAGAACAGGAACTGAAAGAAAAGCATATCATATAGTATAAAAATAAAGGGGGGATAAGTGAAAAAGAGAAAAATAAATAAAATATTATCATTTAGTCTAGTCGCCCCCCATGAACCGGAAAGCAGAACGAAAACACCAACAGCGGAAAGGACTGTAAAAATTGGGTTCAGACACAAGTATCACAGTTAGTAGGCACTCTGAGTGAGGGTTCTGCCAGCTCCAGCAATGCAACTTCCAGGCTGGATGGCACTAGGTCGGGGTCAGCGGTGTACTTCTGCCAAGGTGCCCAGATATTGGTAAACCACTCACATCTATCTTTACACGTCGCCACCCACTCCTCTACCTTCTTGAGCCACTCAGCTATAGTGGGCACCTGTGGACATTTCCAGTATAGAGAGGGCATTTGGCTGTATTTAGGAGGTGCGGTAGTGCACTTTTCTTGTAGTGGCTTAGCGGAAGGGCGGGGACGTGCAAGAGGATCGAGCTGGGGGAAGCAGGATGTCAACCCCGAGAGCATCTTTTATGTGAGTTTGGATCTCCAATCAGAATTGACGAATCACAGGGCACTCCCACCAAATGTGAAGGAGTGTGCCTCTTCTGGCCGCATCCATGCCAGCAACGGTCAGTGACCGAGGAGTAAATACGGATTAGGGTATGCTGACTCATTTTACCAGACTTTACTCAGAGCTACTACTTGCTAATTTTTACTAAATATCTAAATACTTTGGGCCAGATTCAGGTAGAATCGCGTAACGTAGCGGCAGCGTAACGTATCACATTTACGTTACACCGCCGAAGGTTTTACGGGCAAGTGCTTGATTCACAAAGCACTTGCCTGTAAAGTTGCGGCGGCGTAGCGTAAATCCGCCCGGCGCAAGCCCGCCTAATTCAAATGGGGCGGGGACCATTTAAATTAGGCGCGTTCCCGCGCCGAATGTACTGTGCATGCTCCGTCCCTAAAATTTCCCGACGTGCATTGCGCTAAATGACGTTGCAAGGACGTCATTGGTTTCGACGTTAACGTAAATGGCATTCAGCCCCATTCACGGACGACTTACGCAAACAACGTTAAATTTCAAATTTCGACGCGGGAACGACGGCCATACTTAACATTGGCTAGACCACCTAGAGGGCAGCTTTAGCTTTACGCCGCGTATCTCTACGGAAACGGCGTACATTTACTGCGATGGGCAAAGCGTACGTTCGTGAATCGGCGTAACTAGTCATTTGCATATTCTACGCCGACCGCAATGGAATCGCCACCTAGCTGCCGGCCTAGAATTGCAGCCTAAGATCCGACAGTGTAAGTCACTTACACCTGTCGGATCTTAGGGAGATCTATGCGTAACCTGATTCTATGAATCAGGCGCATAGATACGACCTTCGTATCTCAGAGATACGACGGCGTATCAGGAGATACGCCGTCATATCTCTTTTATGAATCTGGCCCTATATTTCTTTCTATCTTACACTTTTATAATAATGAATTTTAAGAAGATCCAATAAGGGGGTTTAGTTTGTTTTGTTTTGTGTTGTTATTAGACGGAAGTAAACCTATCCATAAAACAGTTTCATTTCTGGCATGTGTTGGAAATGTAACACTCCCATTGGTTGTGCTCTCAACCAAACTGTCAAACCATTCAATGGCTGGTGTCATAACTGATCACATGTGCAGCATCATGGCAGTTGTAGATTAAACAGAGACAAAGATGGCACCTTCCTTGGCTGAAAACAAAAGGGGGGTTTACTTACACTTTAAGGTGGCAATTGTCGTTGGAATTGACACTGTCATGACATATGTGTGTGTGTGGGTGGGGGGGGGGGGCAGCCATTTTCAGCCTCCAACTACCATGAGAGTGGAATGGTCACACACTTAAAGGGGTTGTAAATGTTTTTTCACCCTAATGCATCCCCCGAGCCCCCGTTTTACTTACCTGAGCCCTCGAAAGTCCCACGCTCGCCCCCGTCATACTCCTCGTTTCTGTGCAGTGCCCACCTAATGCAGCCCATCTGTTCAGTGCCCACCTAATATAGCCTGTCTGTTCAGTGCCCACCTAATGCAGCCCACCTGTTCAGTACCCACCTAATGCAGCCCACCTGTGCAGTGCCCACTTAATGCAGCCCACCTGTGCAGTGCCAACTTAATGCAGCCCACCTGTGTAGTGTCCACCTAATGCAGCCCACCTGTGCAGTGCCCACTTAATGCAGCCTTCCTCTTCAGTGCCCACCAGTACCTGAATCACTTTTTCCTCATGAAGCATGGATTTCAATTTCCCGGGTGGCCATGCGCTGTAAGAAAGTCCTGCCTCCTGTGACACACGTCACACTGATTCAATGCCCCATTGGATCAGTGTTCTGTCAATCACAGAAGCCGGTCTAGGAGGCGGGACTTTCTTACAGCGCCGCCAAACTGGGTGATCGACGCTTTGTGTGTGTGTAAGACACACGAGTAGGGTGAGGGAGGGGAGGACAGCATGGAAGCCTCGTGACCAGGCACAGTGCAGCCGCGCAGGATCGGCCCTGCTTGAGCCACAGCTCAAAGCGGACCCAGGGCAGGCGGCCTACCGGGAAATTTCCGGTATCCCAGCCCGGCCCTGCTGAGCACTATGTAAGTGCATCTGTTACTGGAATCAATTTGCCTTCTTATAATAAAATAATGCTGCACTAGGTTTGGCCTGGTGCTTCTCTTTTTTTTTCTCCTTCCTTCTTATCTTTTACAGCCCTCGGGTCCCCAGCTCGTGCCTGCAGCAGCCTTGCCACTATCTGCAGTAGTCACACCAGAGACTCATTTAAAGGTGCTCACCCCCATGAACATTTTTTCAAGATTGACTTTCGTACTCTTATGCCGCGTACACACAATCGTTTTTTGGGTTGTAAAAAATGAAGTTTTTTTAATGTCATTAAAAACTAACGTGTGTGGGCTTCAGAGCATTTTTCGGTTCTAAAAAATGGGCAAAAAAAAATTCGAACATGCTCTATTTTTTCACAACCTTTTTTAAACGTTGTCGTTTTTAAGGTTATAAAAAAATGGTCATGTGTGGGCTTTAACGCCGTGAAAAACACGCGCATGCTCAGAATCAAGTTATGAGACGGGAGCGCTCGTTCTGGTAAAACTAGCGTTCGTAATGGAGTAAGCACATTCATCACGCTGTAACAGACTGAAAAGCGTGAATCGTCTTTTACTAACACGAAATCAGCAAAAGCAGCCCCAAGGGTGGCGCCATCCACATGGAACTTCCCCTTTATAGTGCCGTCGTACGTGTTTTACTTCACCGCGCTTTGCTAGAGCATTTTTTATCACAATCGTGTGTAGGCAAGGTCGTTTTAATGACCGGGTTTGAATTTTTTTTCGTTTTTTCTAGAGCCTGAAAAACATAATTTTTACAACCCGTAAAACGATCGTGTGTACGCGGCATTAGAACTTTTATTTATATTTCTATATATACATATATATTTCTCTGATGTCGCTTTCAAGTCACTAACGAGACTCTACGCGGTTTCTACCACTCTTTTTAATTATTAGGCTTTTTAGCGCTGAGTTTCACACTAGCTTTTATATGTGTTTTAATTTTTTTTATGTTATTGCCCCCCAACATACCCACAATCTTACCGTGCAGTGCACCCAAACTTTTAGCACGCTTAGTTTTTTTCATGTGGGGGGTGTGTCTATGGTTATTCAAATAGCAATTTTCAGATAGCAACTATTTTGTAAACTAGACCTACCGTAAAGGACAGGAGGAATCAGATTATTCATTGAGCAGAATGAATAGGGCATGGCTAGGCCTTATTGGACCCATCATGGGTACATATTATACAGTTTTTTTAATAATGATGCGATACAAATAATTATAAATCATATAAAATAATGTTTACGATTATATCATTTGAAATTAGAATCAAATGACCAAAAACTATTATTTTTTTTTTCTTTTTAACAAGACCTGTGCTAGCCTCTTGCTTTTAACTGTAAAACTGTAATAAAAAAAGGTACACAAGTCCAGCTCAAGTGCCTATAATCATTACAGCAGCTCTACTGTCATACTTAATTTTTTTATTTTAAATCTCTTCTTTTTATCTGAATTTGTGTTCTTATGATACACATGTTCTTTTAGTCATATACAAAAAATACATAAAAATACTTACAGTAATTATGATTAGCTATCATGTGTTAGTAGCACACAACAAGGAAGATAAAGTTGATAGATGGTGAGAGAAGTCCAAAATAGCACACAGATGGTGATCTTATTGTTGTAAATACATGTGCATCTCACACCAGAGTCCATGCGTCACACTCTCCTTTTGGGGTTCACACTCACTAGAGAGTTGAACACATCAGGCATTGATGTGTTAGCCATGGCTATCCTCAGTATCATGGATGGTGTCACTGCATATCCTGGGGTCTCCACCGATACTCAGACAGAAAGAAGGCTCATATAGCATAATTCTGTTTTCTCTCAAGTTTTTTTAGTTTCCAAATAGGTGTATTCCATAAAACAGCATCAGTCAAACGATATAGAAGACTGTCTAAGCATAAGGCTGGGTTCACACTACTACACTACTTTCATCCTACTTTGCTCTGTGTTCAATGTTTCCCTATGAGAGCGTCTTGTAGCGTCCTACACAAGTCGGTCCGACTTTGAAAATGCTCCCTGTACTACTTTTGGTCCTACATTGATCCTACTTCAGGCCCATTGAATATCATTGAAGTCGGACCAAAGTAGTATCCTGTTCATGAAAGTAGGATGGATGTAGGACCAATGTAGGATAAATGTAGGACCAATGTAGCAGAGCAAAGTAGGATGAAAGTAGTGTAGTAGTGTGAACCCAGCCTGAAACAGCATTCCACGTGACCCAGGAGATGATGAGACTCACACACTGTAAGAAGGCGGGGTCCACTGCTCACTTCCTGGTTTGTCTCTGATCCTGGAATGCACAGGTCACTTCCGGTCGCCGTAAGGTCACGCCCTGATGCGTTTCGTCATCACGACTTCCTCAGCTTTTAACTGCCTATTCCTACTCCTTGGGTTAATAGTTACATGCTCTCACAGTTTGCACTGACCTATACCACAGCCTAGCTAGTAGTGCCACATTGTTGGAGTCAGTGTAAGAAATAGTGCCCCTCTGTTGGTGTGAGTGAGAGAAGTAGTGCCCCATTGTTGGAGTCAGTGTAGGAAATAGTGCCCCATCGTTGGTGTCAGTGGGAGGAATAGGGCCCCATCGTTGGTGTTAGTGGGAGGAATAGTGCCCCGTTGTTGGTGTCAATGGGAGGAATAGTATCCCATCATTGGTGTCAGTGGGAAGAATATTATCCCATCACTGGTATCAATGGGAGGAATAGTGCTCCCTGTGGGTGTCATTGGAGGGAATAGTGCCTTGCATCAGTGGCAGAAATAGTGCCTCAAGGGACAGATAAAGACAAGCAAAGGGCTGAATCTGACTCTGGGGCCACAGTTTGGAGACCACTGGTGTAGTGCAAAGGCTACTCTTAATTTGCACCCATCATGCTGTCGATACAAGAAAAATTATGTTTACAACTAGATGTGAGTGGAATGCAGGGCACAAATTGGTGTAGGTAAAGGGGCTCTTTGGGTCCCTGGCCCCATGTATATCAAGCTGCAAGTTTGCGTGCAAGGAGCAAGCAGATCACCCCCAACAGGTGGCTCTAAAAATTCAAGAAAGCAAAAATGTTTGAGTTGGTTTGGCTGCTTTGTAAAGTTGAAAAAAAAAGGAAAAGGAAAAAAAAAGAAGAAGCAGTCGGTGAAAATAAATTGGAAACATGGTCTGTATTTAAATGGAGATGCTCAGCTATTAATCACGTCAAAGCTTTGAGCACTTAGGGTTTGAGCGGAGCAAAGCAGGAACCTCAAACAAAAAAACAAGACTTGTGTTATCTTCAAGTGAGCATTAGAAGGCACAGTTTAAATTAGGATATAATGGTGTTCTGACAGCTTAATGAAAACTAATAGCATGCAGAAATGGCTTTAAACAGCTATTGCATTTATTTCTTCTCCTTTTTTTTTAATTTCTATTTTTTTTTGTTCAGAAAATCTCTTAAATGTGTACTTGTTTATGTGCAAGAATTGCCTCCCTCTAAATTCCCCCGCTCATCTCAGTGGGCGTCTGAGAAAAAGAAAAAGTTGAAAAGAACATAGATACTTCTTTGTTCTCCTCTAAGATGGCATTAATTTCTATCGTGCTTTTTTTGGACTCTATTTGTTTTGTTTCATGTAATTATATCTCCTGTGGGGGGAGGGAGGATGTAATTAGCTAAATTGGAGCTTAACTGATTTTGCCAGTTATTTGGAATTTCTGTTTTTATATAGCAGGTACTTTTCACTGGGTTTCTAATGAAGCCATATAAAGCGAGGAGTCTTCTGTACGTACTTTGGGGCTGGCTCCATGCACTAGCTCAAGGTTTTATACACTGTGAAACAGCAGTTTACAGATTTAAATGGGACTTTTTCAGCCAGAAAACAGCCCAAATGGCCACTTTGGTGTGTACAGCTTCCAGAACATAAGCTGTCGTCTTTGGCATAACTACAAAGAGCTCTGTTCAGCTGGAATTCATTGTCATTTTGGTGCACATTAAGTTTAATACTGCATGTGTTTTACTTAAATGATATCTAAGTATTGCCTGTAGCTTTCTAACAAGAGGTAGGAAAAATCTATAATAATGCAAAGTGTAGCCCCAGTCACACCTATAGAATACCTCAGTACATTATTTATTATTAAAGCTCCTCTAAACCCAATAACAAAGTATAATATATTGCATATAACCAGTTCTTAGAAGTGGTGTCTGTATTGGTTTCCTTTTTTCAGGTTTTTTCTTCCTTAGTTTTCACCTGGTGATCCTGCATGTAGGCAAGTGTAGTCTATTTTCTCCACTGTAAGTGACGCTCAACCACAGTGTCATTGCATTTGGAGGGGTAGTCAGGAGGATCATGGTTCCTCTATGGTTTCCTGGGTCACTGGAGAAGCGATCCAGTTGGATGCTGCTGCCTCATGTAACTCTGGCAGCCATCTGGGTTAATGCAGAGCCTATTTAAGGCCTTGGCTCACAGGCCTGGCGTGAATTTCGCATGTAGGTAGTGTCAGGACAGGTCACCCCGTCTGACAATGACAGTGATTAGCAGCAGTTCCAGTTCAAGTAGGGTAAGGATAGGGACATGGTAGGGACATGGTCGAGAGTGACTAGGTGTCCTGGGAGCCACACATCAGGTCAAGACCTGCTATATGATTGTGAATGGCAGTCATTCTGGACCACCGCCAGGCTAAACCCCAATGCATTTTACTCCGCCCACTGGAGCCTCCCTATGAGTACTTACTACTACTTGAAAGTATTGTGGATCTCCCGGGTTCCTCTGCACGTTTGGGACACCAACACCAGAGTGATCTTCAGCCGTGGACTGTCGGGTCCATGGGCTATATTCCTGGTTAACATTACAAAGAGTCTCCAGAGTCTACTTGCCAATTGGGATATCCATGCTTAATTGATCCATTGTCGCTGACAACTGGATCCTACAGTTCCGGTAAGCGTATTTAGTCATACCATACTTGAAAGAAATTTCCATGTGATGGTCTACATGGCTACATGACATTATTACCGTGATACTCTTCTTTCCATTGTGATGGACATTTTCGTATTATTTTTCACGTGGACTTATTATTTTAATACTTTTTCCACTGTTGCACCTAGTTTGGTATACACCATCTAGTGATATATACATATCTCACTATTTTCACATTTAGCGCTACACATTCACTTCCATCCCCATGAGTAAGCTTGGGTGGGCAGAATGAAACATGTTGGGGGCATGTCCATGTCATCACTATCATATAGGTATTGACTAGATGTGTGGCTCCCAGGACACCTAGTCACTCTTTACCAGTGCCTAGAGCATTTAAAACTCACTTTGCTGGCCCCTCCAATCATGCTCCCATCTTTAGTGTTGGCATCTGAAGCACAGTGGTATCTCCTTCTGGGATACGGCACTGCTGGCTACCCAGCATTCACCCCCCGATCTTGCGCATGGGCATAAACTACACAACACGGTGTACTCATTGTACATTGACTCCTGGGATTGATACCACTCATATTCCAGGAGCTGATGGGCGTGTAGACATGATGTACCTCGCCTCGGTGAGGTATAGCAGAAGCAGAGGATTTACAACACATAAAAATTATTTTCACTGCAGGAAAAAAGAAATTACAAGTAGATAATAGGAAGTGATCACTAACACAGGGGGGGGGGGGGAATTGATAAATTGCCTGGAACTCTGTTTTAAAAATATAAAAGAAAATGAATATAAACACAGAACACCTGTGCATCCCCAATGCGGGAAAACACGGCCCTCGCACGGGTGTATGCTGTAGTCCTTAGGACAGTTTGCTTAAGCAAGGGGTCACTTTATTCATTCTCCATTCTATAGAAAACTAAAGTCTTGTCTTTAGATTTGGTCAGAAGGCAATGAACCTATCAGAAAGTTTTTCTTTTAAGGCCTCGTACATATGACCGAGGAACTCGTCGTAAATGAAACATCGTTTTCCTTGACGAGTTCCTTGTTAGGCTTGTCGAGAAACTTGACAAGCTTTCTTTGCGTACACACTGTCAAGACCAAATCTCGTCGTTCTCAAACGCAGGGACGTACAACACATACGACAGCAGGGGAAGTTCGATTCCACTTACTGATCTCATGTTACTGCGTGTTAAGTAAAAGTTTGGTAAGAGACAATTTGCACTTTTCAGTCTGTTACAGCGTGACAAATGTGCTATCTCCATTACAAACGCTACTTTTACCGAAGGTGCGCTCCCGTCCCATACTTTATTCTGAGCATGCACGGTTTCTTAGCATACACGCGATCGTGTTTCTCGTCGTAAACCAGCCCCACGAGAAACACGATGAGGAAATTGAGACTCCCGACGAGGAAAAAGAAAACTTGTTCTCTTTTTTTCTCGTCGAGTTCCACAACAGTATTCTCTATAAAAAACATACACACGGCCATTTTCCTTGGCAAAAAAGCTCTGCCACCAGATTTCTTGATGGATTCTGTCGAGGAAAACGGTCGTGTGTACGAGGCCTTAGTAGTGTAAAAAAAAGAGGAGCAGAGGCAACAAAACTACACACACAGAGCAGACCAATTGTATGTAGATAGGGTCCTTTCCCCAGATCTGGCTTGAGACAAATAGTAGCAAAACAGACTAAAGCTAAATAAAAGTTTTATAGTTCAAACAATTTTTTTTTTTTTTATAAAACGGTGTAATTAAGCTTATTTTCTGAGTATTGTGCTTATTAATTCTGGACTAATAATTCTGAATATAAATTCATCTGTGTTTTCCTAAGAACTGCCCTGGGAATAGAATCCATATTTTTGTGTGCTGCTGTGTTCTTCTTTTTTTTTTTTTCTTACGCACTGATTTTGCTAAATATGCCTGCTAAATGAGATCCTTCTAAAATGCACCCCCGAGGCCTGAGCATTTTATTCAAGTTTTACAAAGGATATTTCTACAGCGCTTTCATGATCTAATTTGCACATTTGTATGTAGAAATCCCCTGATGTGGCACCAATACGGTATCTCGCCGTCAGAATCTTCCTGCGCTTTCCCTGTGCCCTGACAGTCCCCTTATCTACTACTTAGCAAGGTGCGGAAAATTATTCTTCCAAAAACTCTTTAGAGGTAGCTATCCTTCCACTGTTGATAAACCAAGGAAGACTTAACCCATTTGGGGATGAACCGCCACTGTATGAAGGTATAAACCTGAAAACAATACAAAGAAAAAAAAAAAAGGAACAAATTGAAGATGGCACATTGAAAATGTATTTCATTGAGCTTAATCCTGAACTGTAGGGAAACAGCTAAATACACACATGGGGGTTGATGTACTAAAACTGGAGTGGAGAATCTGCTGCAGCTCTGCATAGAAAACAATCAGCTTACAGTTTTTTTATGTTTTTTATTTTTTTTATTATTAAAGCCTAATTGAACACATTGAAGTTAGAAATGATTGGCTACCATGCACAGCTGCACCAGATTTAGCCTTCTCCAGATTTAGTAAATTGACCCCGTGGCATACATACACTATGGGGTTGATTTACCAAAGGAAAATACATGGTGCACTTTGCAAAGTGCAGTTGTCTTCTGCAAGGGCAGTTGCTCCAGAGCTTAGTAAATTACTAAATTAGTAAATTAGGTAAAGCTTCACTTGGCAAAGAATACCCAATCACATGCAAGGGAAATAAAAAAAAAAACAGCATTTTTGCTTGCACATGATTGGATGATGGAAGTCAGCAGAGCCACTGCTCATTTACTAAGCTCCGGAGCTCTTGCAAAGTGCACAGTCTAGTTGTCTTTACTAAATCAACCCCTATATTACCAAAAGTATTTGGGCGCCTGCCTTTACACGCACATGCATCCCAGTCTTAGTCCATAGGGTTCAATATTGCGTTGGCTTACCCTTTGCAGCTATAACAGCTTCAACTCTTCTGGGAGACTGTCCACAAGGTTTAGGAGTGCGTCTATGGGAGTGTTTGACCATTCTTCCAGAAGCGCATTTGTGAGGTCAGGCACTGATGTTGGAGAGCTTAGTAAATGCGGTAGACCTCTGCTGACTTCCATCATATTTTATATTATATTACTGCGTTCTTTATTTTCCTTGCATCTGATTGGGTTTTCTTTCTTAAGTGAAACTTTACCTCATTTACTAAGCTCTGGAGCAACTGCACTTTCAAAAGTGCAATCCCTCTGTGTCAAACTAATTTTTACCTACCAGTGGATTTAGAGCTTCACCATCACACCTCTTGGCCCTACATAGCAACATACATATTCAGCCTGAATGAAGACAGACACACTTTTTGTTTTATCCAGCTGTATTTACTTGTTTGGTGTTGAGGCAAAATAATTAAAATTTAGTCTCATCTGACCACCTTAAACGCACCTTATAGGACTCTGAGGCCGCATGGAAAAAGGTTTTATGGCCAGAGACTAAAATTGAATTATTTGCATTTAACACTAAATGATATGTCTGGTAGAAATCCAATACAGCTGACCATCCAAATAACACCATTCCTACAGTAAAGCATGGCGGTGGTAATATCCTGCTATGGGGATGTTTCTCTGTAGCAGCGACCGGAGCACTTTTTGGGATAGAAGAAAAATGGATGGGGCAAAATATCATCAAATTCTTGAAGAAAATCTGCTGCCCTCAGCCAGAAAGTTGTCAATGGGAAGAAGATTTACATTCCAACATGACAATGAGCTAAAGCAAACAGCAAAAAGGACCACACAGTGGTTGAAGGAGAAAAAAGTGAATGTCCTTGCATGGCTTTGTCAAAGCTCAGACCTAAACCCCATTAAAAATCTGTGGAATGACTTGACGACTGCAGTCCACAAACGGTCACCATAAGTTTGAACTAAACTTTGTAAATATTACAAAATCTAAATGTGCAAAGTTAGTAGAGACATATCCCAACAGACTAATGCCGCGTACACACGGTCGTTTTATGTGATGAAAAAAAATGACGTTTTTAAAAACGTCACTTTAATTGACCGTGTGTGGGGGAAAACGTCGTTTTATGTCTTCTAAAAAACGACCAAAAAAAATTGAAGCATGCTTCAATTTTATGTGTCGTTTTTCAAAACGTCAACTTTTACTTCACAGAAATTGACCGTGTGTAGCAAAAACGTCGTTTAAAACGACGTTTTTTCACCCGCGCATGCCCAGAAGTTACTTATGAAGCGAGCTTCAATGGAAAAACGTGGTGAACGTAACCTCGCTTTGCTAGAACATTGTGAGAAAACGATGGTGTGTATGCAACTTCGTCTTTGAAAATTGAAGTTTCAAAAACGTTGCTTTTTACTTCACAGAAAATGTCGTTTTTTTTCATCACATAAAGTGATGGTGTGTATGCGGCATAAGGGCTAGATTCAGGTAGCTGCGCGCATTATTAAGGCGGTGCAGCGTATCGTATTTACGCTGCGCCGCCGTAAGTTATAGAGGCAAATGCTGTATTCACAAAGCACTTGTCTCCTAACTTATGGCGGCGTAGCGTAAATGGGGCCGGCGTAAGCGCGCCTAATTCAAATGAGGATGAGGGGGCGTGTTTTATTTAAATTAATGTTGACCCCGCTTATTTTACGTTTTTTACGAACGGCGCATGCG
This sequence comes from Rana temporaria, assembly GCF_905171775.1. Lineage (NCBI taxonomy): Eukaryota > Metazoa > Chordata > Amphibia > Anura > Ranidae > Rana > Rana temporaria. The sequence continues at coordinate 431,855,191 of NC_053492.1, forward strand.
CCGTTCGTGAAAGAATCCCAGTGCGCATGCTCGAAATTCCACCGCAAATCGTCATTGCTTTCGACGTGAACGTAAATTACGTCCAGCCCTATTCGCGAACGACTTACGCAAACGACGTAAAAAATTCAAATTTAGAAGCGGGAACGATGTCCATACTTAACATTGGCTGCGCCTCCTAATAGCAGGAGTAACCTTACGCCAAAAAAAGCCTAACGTAAACAACGTAAAAAAAAATTGCGCCGGGTGTACGTACGTTTGTGAATCGGCGTATCTAGGTCATTTGCATATTCTACGCCGAAAACAACGGAAGCGCCCCTAGCAGCCAGCGTAAAAATGCACACAATTATACGCCGCCGTATTCAAGTTACGTCGGTGGAAGAAGCCTATTTTTTCTACGTATCTGCATTTGAGAATCGGCGTAAAGATACCACGGCGCAGATTTGAAATTACGGCGGCGTATCTGGAGATACGCCGCCGTATCTTCTTGCTGAATCTAGCCCTAAAGGTTGTAATTAAATCAACAGGGGGTCCAACAAAATACTGATACAAGGGGGGATGATCCTTTTTCCAACTCAGTGATTCTGTTTTTTGAATTTTTGAATATTTCTGACATGTTAGGGTTATATCTTTCACTTGGATTTTATAAGTTGCACTAGTAAATACAGCTAGATAAAACAAAAACGATGTCTGTCTTAATTTCAGGCTGCAAAGCAAAAAAATTAGATTATTTTAAAGGGGGGGTTCTACACCCACTGTATATATATAGCTGATTATCACTCGTCAGGCCTCTGTACCAAGTCAGGAACACATCCCATTTTCTATCTTCTAGCTCACAGAACAGACACTGCTGCAAGTCTGATTTCAACTTTCAGGTATGCAGTTAGATAAAAGCAGACTTCAGGTGATTACACCGGCTGAAATAAAACCATTATTACATTTCATGACTATTGGAAAAAAAGTGTAATTGGAATAAAAGATAGTTTTATGTTCTTTTTTTGTGTGATTTTTGAAAGTTTGATGTTGAATACCGCATTCTTTTTTATTACTTCTCTTACAATATAAGTTTATGTAACCGAGTAATGTGAGTCCAGGCCACGGGGGACAAACATGGGACAAGATCTGAAATGAGAGATTTAGCCAATCATGCGTGATAGCTCCACAGAGATCAGGAATAATACTATCAACATGCTAATTGTCTGTCTGCAGAAAACAGCTCATTCACCGCTGATATTAATTATTTCTTAAATTAGCTAGATCCGGGCACTTTGAGTGCTAAGGCACAAATGTGTACATATTTCTTCAAACATATCAACCATTTATAAAGTGTATGTGGTGGTTTGGAGCATGGGACAAGGGACCGAAGAATAGTTTTCAGATGATATCTACAAGAATAAAGTATATCTAAACCCAACAAGAAAAATGTAATAAATTGCAGCTTACCGGTTCTTAGATGTAGTGGCTGCATTTTTTTTTATTCTTCAGGCTAAGAATATTTTCAGCAAGTACCAAATTTTTGTTTGTGACCAGAAAAGCAGTGTCCTTGTCATTTCCTGCAAGATGAACTGAAAGGACAAACAATGACATCTTCCTTGTGTAAACTACTTATCCCCACCCCATGTAATGGTGATGGAGCGGAAGATATGTTTGAAGTCCAGCCTGGGTGACAACCATGGTTTCTTCCTTTGACTGCCTTAGGCCCCGTACACACGACCGAGTTTCTCAGCAGAATTCAGCCAGAAACTCGATCGGAGGAAGTTCCTCGTCGAGCCAAATAGAGAACATGTTCTCTATTTCCTTGTTGTTCAATGAGGAAAGTTGGCTCGCAGAGATCCTCGGCGGCTTCACACAGAACTCGACGAGCAAAACGATGAGTTTTGCCCGTCGAGTTCCTCGGACGTGTGTACGGGGCCTAATATGTCCGTCAAATTTGCAGTTATGGGGTTGGGGGTTGGCTCTCCAATCCCGTTGATTCAGATTAGGTGATTCAAGAGTTTATGCTTACCTACAAGGTAATGATCACTCGCATTGGGCGATCTCCCAATTTTTATTATGTGACATTCCAGGCACTAAAAAAATATTATATAATGTTGCTGTCTCCCCTTTTTTATTTTTTTATTCTCCCCCCACTTTTTTTTTGCCTCTTTAGGGCTCTTTAGCATTGGCTTTCTCCTAATTGGTAGGTTCCCCATTGTAATGACCTTTTTCTAACCATGTTCTGTGTGTTATGCCGCGTACACACCATCACTTTATGTGATGAAAAAAAATGACGTTTTTAAAAACGCCAATTAAAATGACCATGTGTGGGGAAAACTTAGTTTTATGTCTTGTGAAAAACGACAAAAAAAAATTGGAGCATGCTTCAATTTTTTGTGTCGTTTTTCAAAACATCGTTTTTTGTGTCAT